>NC_081406.1:615208179-615429526 GCF_030272615.1 Cryptomeria japonica | reverse complement strand
CCTACCCGTCAGTGAGATGAACCCAGAGGCTGACGACGTGCCCACGGAACAATCGACGAAGGGGAAATTGAACCCTGTAATAATCCCGGCACAATGTTGAGATAAATTCTGGCCGAAAGGAAAAATAATAAAAGTTTTTTTTTGTGTACATGGCATGTGCTTGCTATGTATGGAAGTGATTTATGCCCAATATATTAAATAAAGATAGAAATAAAAAAGCAGAAACAGACGAGTGGGAGGCTACGTAGAGGGCCTTGATTCTGGAGCAGCAAGTAGAACGTAGACGGAAGCTGAGGCAACTTGCCGAAGGATGACCTGCCGAAGGGTGGCCCGAGGGGAACCAAGGAGGTGTCATGGAGGGTGCAGAAGCTGACATAAATTTCTACGCATCGCCAGAACACCGTAGGGTGCGGAGCCATGAAGAGTTTCTGGAGGAAACAAGGTTACGGCGAAATCTAGTCGAGGAGACTTGGGATCAGTTTAGAAACTTATCCCTTACACCATAGGAGTGAAGATCACCAACGGGAACTAGGAGTGGGCGCAGGTGAGAGCGAAGGGGAGGGCAACTGTATGGGTGTAGGTGCTACACACGATAGGCAAAACACCATACCTCCAGTTGCCCACGCAAGACACACCATCAGCGCCACCAGAGGAAGCAACGCAGGGTCATAGACACAGACACAGTCGCCCCCAGGAAGACAACCCGGGATGGCGAGTAAACAAAAATTGCCAAAGTTCACAGGGGACGACCCCTTATGGCACTATCGTACATGTGAAACAATTTGGTCCGCCAACGGAGTGACAAACTAGGATGACTGGGTACAACAGTTCCCAGCCACGTTACGTGGAGTTGCCAGAGATTGGTACTCCGATGTGGACAAGCAAAAAGTGGCCACATGGGCCAATCTACAGAAGGAATTCACGGAGGAGTTTCAGTTGCTCCGTGATGACAATGAAATTGTAACGAAGATATACAGTACCAAACAAGGTACCAAGGAGACAGTACGGGCATACAGCAGGAGGCTGAAGGAATTGCTGGGTAAAATGGAAAGCCAACCAGTAGATGGATTGAAGAAACGATGGTTCGTTGAAGGATTGAAATCCTCCCTATGAAAAAAGATGAAAATTGTACCCTCGACGTCATATGACAATGCCTATAATAGGGTGATGGACCTAGAGAGCGAATACAAAATGTCAAAGAAGAAGAAAAGTAATAAATATTCATCTCACGATGATGAAGACTCTGACAGGGAAAGCAGCAGCAGTGGCGAATCGAGTAAAAAGGTGCACGCTCTCCAAAAGGACATGGAACAAATGCTGAAAGAATTCAAAGCCATGAAGGGGAGTAAAATTAAGACTGAAGAAAATTACGTGTGGTGTACTGATTGTAGGAGTGACAGACACACCAAGGGGTCCTGCCCCAAGAAGGCTTTTTGCGACATTTGACAGATTGCGGGACATTTGACAAAGGAATGTCCCTACAATATGAAAACTAGGAGCCAACAAGTTCTCTTCACACAAGAGCAACCGGCCATTGGAACTTTGCAAACCAACACAACGACATCATCTGGAGGTTACCAGTACAACAGTCGTGGTGGTGGAAGGAATAGCAACAATAACAATAACGTAAGTCGTATACAATATGACACCAAGGGCCGGCCAATTATCCAATGTAGGGCCTGTAATTAGTGTGGGCACTTCGCTCGTGATTGCACGAAGGAAGCCACCCCTTAGCACGTCTGCCGATGGTGTGGGCCAGGCGACCATGAGGACGCAAATTGCCCACAGGTAGGGGTTAATCTCCTCAACATTGAGAAGACTGGTGAGAAAGAAGTACTAGCAATCACCCACACCCAAACAAAAAAGGCCACTTATCCCGACCCCCGTAGGGAGAAGGAGAGATTACGGGAGGCAAAGGCCAATATTAAATGTGAGATGATGGCCGAATGATGGGACAACGATGTGGTGAGTACATCATCCCGTATGGAAGCGGAAAATAACATCATTGGGCAAGTACTGCAGATGGAAGTACCTATAAGGGTAAAGGACCTTCTAGAAACAATGCCACTATTAAGAACCACCATTTTTAGTTCCATACAAACCACTACGCAGGCACCTTTGCATGCCACACAGACGGAAGTTTCGGTCAGCCCCTCGGCTGACCCAATGTTGTTGGCCTTAAATAGTGGTCGGCATCTTGTTGTAGTAGAGATGGGAATTCTCGGGGCTATCCTCAAAGACACCATCGTGGACAGAGGTTCGGGGGTGAATGTACTGCCAGAAGATACGTGGAAGAAGTTGGGGAAGCCAACACTATGGCCACCCACATTCAACTTGGTAGGTGCAGACCAACACGGCATCAAGCCACTCGGCACCCTGATGGCCCAGTCTGTCACCATCAACACACAACCTTTCATACTAGATTTTGTGGTAATCCCACTCAAGAAGAAGGGGTACGACGCCATCTTAGGCAGAGGGTGGCTAGTTACAGCAAAGGTGAACCACGACTGGAAAAAGAACACCCTTTCTATGGAGAAAGGGGGGTGGAAGTACACCATTGATCTGAGGACCCAGGTTGTTGACGAGGAACTGACATCATCTTCAGAATCGGAGGGTGAAGGAAAAGGCTACCGAGGGACGAAGGACGGGGCTACAGGGAGCCCAACGATGAAGGGATTCTCAAGCTAGGAGAATGTTTCGAGGATGAGACAGGGTCATTGAATGGGCTCTTCCACTGGCAAATGGAGGATTATGAAATGTTCCAAAGCTACAGGCTCGAAGTAGAGGAACCAGAGCAAGTAATAGAGGAGGTGTACCTGCCAGAATACATAGAATATTGGAAGGGAGATGCCCCAAACCTCGATGACGTAGATAATCTGAAGATCAATTGTGTCGTCAACGATTGGAACCTTGTGTGGAAGGCCGCAGCCTTCAAAATCTTTATTATTCTTCTTCTCCTTATGTACGGGAAGGAGACCGTGGTTGTCGTAGAATTTGTGGTTCCAGGTCTTCGGATGGCCATTGAAAATAGACTTGCCACCAACGGGTCCAAATTGAAACCCTACCACACGAAGCGCGCAGGGGACCCGAGAGGGCGGAAGGACACCAAGAGGCCGGAGGGAGACCCGAGAGGATGGAAGGGGACTCGAGAGGCCGGGCAGGTGACTTGAGAGGCACGGGACCAATGCGGGAGACTTTTGGGCGAGGAAAACCGAGAAGGATGAAGGGCGATCCCAGAGACAGGGGACTCGAGCTGACGACTCTCTAGACAACTAAATTGGGAAATTGGAAAAAAAAAAAAGTATGGCCATACGGGTCCATACGACAGTTGACCGTACGGCCGGGGGTTAAAAAAATATTAAAATATATATATATATATATTAAAAAAAAGAAGAGGCGCACGATGGTGGGGACCACCATACGGTGGACCACCGACAGTGGAACCACCAAACAGTGGGACCACCGTACGGTGGCAACACTGATAGTGGACCACCGGTGGTGGGCACCATCATGCGGGTGGCAACACCAACGGTGGACCATCGACGGTGGGTACCACTGTGCGGTGGCAACACCGACGGTGGGTACCACCTTGCAGTGGCAACACCGATGGTGGACCACCGTGTGGTGGACACCACCATCGTGCGGTGGACACCGTTGCAGGTTAAAGCCACACAAACTAAAAGGAGAAGAAATAAAAAGCCCGCATGAAGAAAGACATGCAGCCCCCGCACAAACAAACACATAGCCATTCGGTGGAGTGGTGTTGACCGCACAGGAAGGAGGTCGTACGATTGGAGCTTCCCCTCGACCCCATTGGGGCATTGCCCTAGACCCCACGAGGGGCACTGCCACTCAACCCCATGGGGGCGCTGCCCTAGACCTTGCAGGGGCGCTGCCCCTCAACCCGGCTGGGGGCATTGCCCCCAGACCCCAGTTTATTTTTGAGCTACAACACACTTGTTGGAGTTGGGTGAAGGGCATTAGAGATGTCATAGTAAGTGTTGTGGCTATCCGTACTGTGAGAAAGAAGCCTGCAGCTAAGCATTGGCGGGGAAGCCATAAGCCATAGAGGGAGAAGGATTTGGAGGTTACGAACAAATAGAGTTTGAGGGAAGGCAATGCAGGTCCACGCAGTTGTATGACACCAGGGAGTTATTCAGTTCAGTTATCAGCCTTTGGGGAGTGTGATGGAGGATTTGAGGTGTCTCGTAGCCTTTGTGATAGCGGGTTGTGGCCACCTCCAAGCAGGAATGGTATGCTTTGAGGAACTTGGAGTAGGTCTCGACTGGATGTGAGGTTGCCTTGGTGGATGCAGCAAGGGCTCGGGAGGAGCTAACCACCAGGTTGGAGGCAGTACTAGCGTGAGAATTAGCTCAGCGTACCCAGGAGTTGGATGCCGAGAGGGCAACGTCGGTGGCTATCAAGGACAAATTGGCTAGGGAGACAGTATCATTTGAGTAGCAGTTGGTGGAGGCTGAGACTGAAAAGCGTGTTTGCAGATGGTTTAGGCATAGGAGGATTGTGATGTCAAAGGAAGCACTAATGGTGAAATCCACACTTGAGCATCGGATGGTAGCAGAAAAGGGTTTTCAGGTGAGGATGCAACAAGTGTATAAGTTCTGGGCTTGACTGGCGTCAGCAGTTCTGTTTAATGTCATCTCTATTTTGTATCAAGTCGTCCGGAGATGACTTCTTTTCTTTTGGGGGGGATGATGTTGGCAACAATATTGTACACAAAAATAAAACTAGTTAATTAAGTTGTAATTGTGTTGGTTAGTTGGCAACCAAGGGGTGGCAGTTGCGGTGCGACGGTTGGCACTCGCACCCCCTCGGCATCTTTATATACTTCGGAATGTAACTTGTAAAGGGAGGGGGATTATGAATGAAATAACATATCTTATACTTATCTGATATCTATGGCATTATTATTCTGCATTACATGCTTTATTTGTGTGCTTTAAGTTATTCACTCGAGAGGACAAACAAAGGGAAGGAGAGAGAGAGAGAGAGAGAGAGAGAGAGAGAGAGAGAGAGAGAGAGAGAGAGAGAGAGAGAGAGAGAGAGAGAGAGAGAGAGAGAGAGGGAGGGAGAGAACATGGGGGGAAGGGAGAGGTAGAGGGAGAGAAGAGGGGGGAGGGAAGGTAGAGAGGGAAGGAGGGAGAGGGAGAGAGAGAGAGAGAGAGAGAGAGAGAGAGAGAGAGAGAGAGAGAGAGAGAGAGAGAGAGAGAGAGAGGGGGGGAGAGAGAGAGAGGGGGAGAGGGAGAAAGGTAGAGAGAGGGAGAGGGAGGGAGAGGGAGAGAGGGAGAGGAGAGGGGGAGAGGGAGAGAGGGAGAGGAGAGGGGAGAGAGAGAGAGAGAGAGAGAGAGAGAGAGAGAGAGAGAGAGAGAGAGAGAGAGAGAGAGAGGGGGAGAAGGAGAGGAGAGGGGAGAGTGGGAGAGGAGAGAGAGAGAGGGAGAGAGGGGGAGAGAGGGAGAGAAAATGGGGGGAAGGGAGAGGTAGAGGGAGGGAGAGAGGGAGAGAAGAGGGGGCGGGAAGGTAGAGAGAGAGAGAGAGAGAGAGAGGGGGGGGGGGTGGGAGAGGGAGGAGAGAGGGGAGAGAGGAGAGAGAGGGAGAGAGGTAGAGGAGAGGGGAGAGGGAGAGAGAGGGAGAGGAGAGGGGAGAGGAAGAGAGAGGGAGAGAGGGAGAGAACATGGGGGGAAGGGAGAGGTAGAGGGAGGGAGAGAATACATGATAAATATCAAAGAGGGAGTTGCAGATAAGAAATAAATTCACTTACTTCTATAGAAGTGCAGACACAATTGCAGTGGGGTATGGAGGGAGAGAAGAAGAGAAAGAGGGATGGGATATGGAGGAAGGGAGAAGGGGAGAGAGAGAGAGAGAGTGAGAGAGAGAGAGAGAGAGAGACCTTGTATGCGTTTGAGAGGGAGAGACGATACACTTACATGTGTATATATATGTTTAATATATTATATGTATATAAACATATTATATATACAATATCATATTATACACATATTATATATTACATATATTATATGAATATACACATATTATACATAGAATATCATATTATACAATAGCGTGTACGTGTTGTTTATAGTAAAGATAGCGCATACGTGATGTTTAAAGGGAAACAAGCACGTACGCGCTTCTTACACTATAAATACCCCATTCACGCTCTTTAAACCATAAGTACCTCATACGCATTTTTAACTTTTTAGGCTTGGAAATAGGCCTGGATGACAAAGCTACGGATTGGATGTTTGATTTCCCTCCATTTCTCTCATTTTTGATGTGTTTTA
This sequence comes from Cryptomeria japonica, assembly GCF_030272615.1. Taxonomy (NCBI): domain Eukaryota; kingdom Viridiplantae; phylum Streptophyta; class Pinopsida; order Cupressales; family Cupressaceae; genus Cryptomeria; species Cryptomeria japonica. Next base: position 615,423,224 of record NC_081406.1, on the reverse strand, counting down.
TTTTTTCAACTTGGTTTATCGACTTTGTCATCATCAGGTTTACACTTCATAAAGTGGGTATTTCTAAAATTGCCACCATATTTTCACCCATCTTCTGAGCTTTCTAACCATATAATTTTTTTTCAATTTGAACAACAATAACATATTATTATTGAATTTCTTTTACTAGTGTCTCCATAGTTCTCACAGACATAGGTGCACCATTTTTTGAATAACTTTTGATATACGTATCCAAATTTAAAAAACTTTATATATTATTGTAGTGCACTTGATTTTTTACAATTTTAAAAAAAAATTGTATTTTTTGATTTGTTTAGTGCAACTTATGCTTCGTGCACGAACAGGTGCCGAATTTTCAAGATGTGCTCGATTGGAAAAATCATAAAAAAATAAATACCCAACAAAAAAATACACATCTTCTAGAGCTCACTCTTAACTATCTTTCTGCCAAAGGATTTGTCAAAATACTAAATCTAACTATGACTTTTTTGATGCACACGTAAGACACTATGTTATGTTTTTCAGAAAAAAAACAGGGCCAGTTTTTCGTGCGCAAAGGATTTGACCCCCTTAATCTTATCCAATTTTGAAAAAGTTTAATAGTTTTGAAACTAGATTCAGAGTACTACAATATTTGTTCTTTGATTATCTTCATATCTTGAGTGGATGACTTTCAAATTTTGCCTCTAAGTTCAAGTTCACCTGATTTTAGAAAAAAAGTGTCCACTAATACCCCCTTTTTGACCACCATCTTTGTGCACTTACCCCTAAGCTTAACCCTAAACAAAATCTTACTATAATTTCAATCTAAGCCTAAAATTAACTCTAATCCTAGAATTAAACCCTACCTATAATTTGAACTCTAATCTAACCACAATTGAACCCTAACCTGTAAACTAAGCCCTAACCCTAATTGAACCATAATCCTAATCATATTCTAGCCCAAACCCTAACCATCAATTAACTATAATCCTAATTTAACCTTAACCCTAATGTAATTAAATCATAACCCTAATTCTAAAGTTGATTGAACTCTAATACTAACCTTGACTATAGTTAAACACTTACCATAATCAAAGGCTAACCTTGGTAGTATCCCTAATCTAAATTAAATTGAACCCTAACCTTAATTGAACCTTTGGGTTAGCATAACCATAACCCTAATTAAACGTTAACTCTAACCTTAAATTCAAGCTTTATTGAAGGGCCCTAATCCAAACATCATGCTTCATACTTAAACTCTGACTACATTTGAATCCTAACACTAACTTGAAGTGTAACAGAACCCTAATTAATTGAACGCTAACCATAAATGAATAATTATGTGTATAACCTTATTGAATACTAATCCTAATCTTAACATTGATTCTAACCGATCACCCACCCTAACCCCACACATTAACCTAGAATAGTAACCTTAATCATAAACTAACCTTAACATTAAGCCCAATATAGCCTTATCTCTGGCCCTAATATAACCCTAATTGAACCCTAACCATAACTCAACCTTAAACTTATCCCTAATCTTAATCCTAACACTAATCATGATGTAAACCTAACCCTAAACATAATCATAACAATAACAATATCCTTAATCCTAATCCTAACCCTAACCTAACTGTAACCTTGAACCCTAACCATAGCAACAATCCTTTGTCCTAACCCTAAAGCTTAACCCTAACCCTAGCAATAATCCTTTGTCCAAAACCAAAAGCCTAACCCTAACCATTGCCCTAACCATAACCCAAAACCTATCCCTATCCCTAACCCTAAACCTATATCTTAAGCCTAAACCAATGTCTTAACCCTAAACCATAACCCTAATGTAAACCTAAGCCAACCATATACCTAAGCATAATCCTTAGCCTCCACCCTAGATGCTAACCCTAACCCTAACTACTATATTAAATCCTATCCTTAACCATAACCAGAATGCTAAATGTAACCCTAACCATGATGTAAATGGTAATCATAACCCTAACTACTATGTAAACTGTAACCCTAAAATTAACCTTAACCCATACCCCAAACCTGGGTGTAACCCAAACACTAAACATAACCCTAATCCTAACCATGATGTAAACCCTAACCATAATCCTAATCTTAATGCTAAACTATAACCCAAACCATAACACTAGCCCTAACCATAATGTAAACCCTAACACTATCCATAATCCTAATCCCTGACCCTAAACATAATCCATAAATCATAACCATAACCCTAAACCCTAACCCTCATCATAATCCTAATAATAACCCAAACCAACCAAAACCTAACTTTAACCCTCAAATTATTGCTAAATATGACATAAACCCTGACCCTAATCAAAACCATATTCCTACCCATGATCCTACCATAATCCTAACCCTAACCCTAACCCTAACCATGATGTAAATCCTAACCCTGCCCATGATTTAAATCCTATCCATAACTTATCCCTGACCTAACCCTAACCATAATCCTAAAACTAACCCTTAACCCTATCCCTATCCCTAACCCTTACGATAATTCTAACCCTAAACTTCATCTTGCCATAATTGAAACCTAACTATAACCTAACCTTAAATTTCATTCTAATCCTAGAATTAAACCCTATTAAACTAGATGCATATGCCTAAACTTAACCCTAACCCTAATTGAAATGTTTAATTTTAATTGAACTCTAATCCTTGACTAATATTAACCCTAATCTAGCCAAAACCCTAGCTATAAACTTAACCCCAACCATAACCCTAACCATAATCCTAAAACTAAAGCAAAAGCTAACCTTGATGCTAACCCTACCCATTATCATAACCCTAACCCTAGCCCTAACAATGATGTAAACCTTAACCCTAGCCATAATACTAACCTTAACCCTAACACTAAACCCTAACTCTACATTAAATAATCATAAATCAAATCATAATCCTAACCCAACCCTAGTTATAATCATAACCCTAACCCTAACTATAATTATGGTTACCCTGCCTCTAAATTTGATATAAACTCTAAACATAATTGAAACACTAACAATAAACCCTAACCCTAACCATAAACTTAACCCTAACACGAAAACCTAACCATAACCATAACCCTAACCCTAATTGTAATCCTCAACTCTAACTCTAACCATAATCTGAAAGCTAAACCAAACCTTAGCCTTGATCCTAACCTTAACCATAATATAAACCCTAACCATTATCATCACCTTGACCCTGAAACCTAACCTTGATCATAACCCTAACCCTAACCCTAACAATGATGTAAACCATATCCTTGACCATAATAGTAACCTTAACCCTAACCCTAATCCTAACAATAATCCTAAATCCTAACCCTAATTGTAGCCCTAACAATGATGTAAACCTTAACTCTAACCATAATACTAACCTTAACCCTAACCCTAACTGTAACCATAATAGTGAGCATTAAATAATGTTTTATACTATCATTAAACAAAAGTCTAATAAATATCTTACAATTTTGTATATGCTTTAATCTTGCAACACATAAATATTTATTCAAAATAGTCTAAATGGATATATTAAATTTCATATATCTCCACATAATAATATAATAATATTACAATACTATAATATAATTTAATTCAAGAAAAACATACTATATAATTATATATTGCATTTATTTTGTGTTTTCCATGTCGCCCCGCACAACTGCCACTAGCATATATACCTTAAATTTTAATTTAATCTATATAAAATACGTCGAGAGATATCCTTCTCGAGGCGCCTATTTGACTTTAGGGTGTAAAATTGATTAATCCTAAGTATAATACTAACCCTCATCCTAAGTATAATACTAACCCTCATTATAATTATAACCCTAACCCTCATTATAATTATATCTCTAATGCAAAACCTAATCCTAAGCATAAACCTGACTATGATATTAACCCTAACCCTAACCCTAATCTTCAACTAAAGCCCATCATAATTGTTATTCTACCATGATCATAATCTTATCTATAACCATAGTCTCACCCCTAACCATAATCCTAACCCTAACTCTAACCAAGATTTAAACCCTGACCCTAATATTATACACTTAATAACTATAAAACAATATTACAATTTCAAAATAAGATTATAATATAGTATTATACTTATCATATAGCACTCTATTAATATAATATTACTAATAAAACTATAAAAATAATATTATAACTAAAGATAATTTAAAATAATAATATAATTCATTTAAAATATTTCAAATTTATATTATGAATATTATTTTCAATAAATTATAAAATAATATCATAATAATCAAAACAATATAAATTAATAATAATAGTATATTATAATATTATTACACAAACGAATAAAAAATAATAATAATAATTGCAATAATAATATTACATATTATTGCAACAAACATTAATAATATAATATTATATAATTCTATTTTGAATTTTTTTATTGTTTTTCATATTACGCCGCGACTGCTACTAGCTTACATATATTAAACAGCCAATTTTGTTTTATGTGAAGGCATGAAACTTGTCTCGACGAACGTGACGTGTTGAAGATGACGTTGCATGGGCAGTTACGACACATGAAAGTGAGAGGGCATCCAAGTTGGGAGTTCCGGGTTCCCCGGGACATGAATTCCCGTTCTCAAGTGGCATGATTAAACATTTGTTTTTGCATGATTGATTGCATGGATTTTTAAAGAAATGGTGGGCCCATGTGTGCGTTATCTTCTAAGATTGTACAAAAACAACGTGACAATTAAAATTATTGAGAATGATATTTGTTGTAATTTCAATCACGTGTTACTGAATAAGAGAGTATTGCATTTTTTATCAGATGTAGATGTGCATGCGCATGAGTTATCTATTGAGATTGTACAAGATAATGTGACAATTGCATTTTAAATTACATTGTGACTCTATTGTATTTTTAAGTATATTTATGAGTTATTTATTAACAAGATAATATGATAATGAAAATTATTTGAAATAATATTGTGTTTTAGTAATGTTGTTTTGATATGTGGATTGTAAATTTTAGTTTTGTTTTGCTATCATACAGAGTTGGCTCTTCTATAACGTGTGTCAAAAGATAAAAAGTAGTTGAAAAGAGTTTATCCTTTTTCAAGAGTTTAAATAGCACGTGTATTGTGAAGAGGTGTAATGGATGTATTATTGAGATGCTATACATGTTAAGTGGATTATTTATATTTTTGATGAAGAAATTCTTGTTAATCATTATTTATTAAATATGCTTGAATAAAAAATTCTGTCAATAAAATTAGATAGATGTTGAATTAAACACAATTCAAAAATTGATCAAATATTCTTTTGTCAATTTTTATTAACACTCATTTCATTAAATTTTTTTGATATTTTAGTAATATGAAAGATATAATATATTTTTTTTTAAATATTTTTTATTTATATAAAAAATAATAGACAATTAAAAGTGAAAATACTATCTTATTTACATATTAATAAAATATTGATTTATTCATATTACATGTATTTAACCACTTCATAAAATAAAAAAATGATAGACAATTAAAAGTGAAAATAATATCTTATTTACATATTAATAGAATATTGATTTATTCATATTACATGTATTTAATCACTTCATATTACATGTAATCACTTCACTTGTCTAACACCTTGAATTATGATTTGACTTTGACCACCATTTACCTTATTAAATTTAGGTGCTATTGAGCTTTTGATAATTACCATTGTGACTAGAGCTCCCCCTTCCCATTCTTCTTGTTTCCAAGAATTGAAATAGATTCATATTCATTTCAAATTATAAATATATATTTGTTATTATCTAGTGCTATAACATAAACAATGAGATGACATTTTTTTTAAAGTAATATAAATAAAGGAACATAAGTAAAATCTTCATAAGAAGACAAATTATTGTTTAGTGAATTAGTATTGAATGTCATATTTTTTATTTTGATTGGACTGTTAGTGGGAATTTTTTGGTTTTTTATGTTATTTTTTATTGTTGAAAATTAAGAAGGAGAGCTGTGCAATTTTATCTTGCATTTTTGTCTGGATCAATTAATTGAATAAATAGTCTTAATTTATCTAATTAATGTTACAGGAATGATTAGATGAATTAATTAAATAATTAAAAATATTTAATAAATATAAGAACACAAATTGGGATAACTAATTAAATAAACATAGTTTATTTTATTAATTTAGGAGTTTTGATGTGTAGTATATTGATGATGACAAAATTTTGAGGATAATTTTGGTGTCCTTTAAGATGATGTTGTCACTTAAATAGAAGAAATGTTGTTTCAAAGAAAAGAAAATTTAGAATTTTGGGATGAAAAGGGAAGTAGAATGCCCTAGTTAGTCAAAAAATAATAAAGTTAAGTTAGAGGGATGATGCTTGCTTGAGAAAATCGCTCGGAAAAATGCATGGGTGAGCTCTCGAAAGAAGAAAGTTATCAAAAAAATAAATGGAGAGAGAAATATGACAAAACAAGAAAAAATGTAGAGCAACAAAAGAGAAAAGGAAAAAAATAATGGATATATTTAATAAGAAAAGAGTGAAAGGGGTGAAAAAATTTATTATAAGAGAAAAATTAAGGTTTTAGGATGAATAAATAAGGGTAGGGAAAATCTTTTCACCCTCAACCGGGCTTAGAGTACATAGAGCATAATAGAGCAAGGAGTTAAGGAGATAAAGGATGCACCAATAGATCACCATAAAGAAAAGTGAGTGTGATAATATCAATGGACAACAAATATAATAGCATCAATATGTACTAAACACTAGTTTAGGGGTTTATTATTATCAATGGGGCAAGAACAATATGTCAATGCATGAGTTGAATTATGAAAACCAAAAATTGAAATGCACATGAGAGGTCATAATGTGTGCACTAGGTATCAAGTCATATGCAAAGTGATTAAATGCATCCACCAAGAATAATGTGTCTATTGGGAAAGATCATATGTTCTAATCTTAATATGTATCCAGTATCAATGCATACATAGGGAGTGATGTGTTAACCTTTTTCATGTAGAGTAATCACTCATCAAGTGATGTTTGCACAATTTGGCGTGCATGTTCTTGTAATGAGATTTATGCATCTCTTTGCTTTGGTGTATCCACCCATAGAGTGGTGTATGTATGCATAAAAGAATAGGTTAGAGGTTAGTTTTGGAAGAAATTGGTAATGTTTTGGTTGGAATTAAAAAATATTAGTTGTATCTGTATACACATAAAAATGGCTATGAGAGATTAAATAAATATTTTATATTTATTTAATAATTATTCTTCTATTAAATAGTTAATTTGAAAAGATTAATTTATTTAATTCATTTCGTGTCTTTCTATTAATTAATTTAATTGAAATATTTTATTAATTATTTCATCTATCCTATTCCTCTAATTAATTATATATTTAATATTTAATTATCTCCTTCAATCAAATAAATATCTAATATTTAATGGTTATTCTCCTATCTTATAGTCTCAAATATTAAATAATTTCTTAAATTATTTAATCCCCCTTTTCCAACTCACCTTCCATCTCCACTTCATCTTCTCTTTGCCAACTCATCAAACATGTGGCTAAGGAAATTAATATTTCTTAAATATTAATTCATCATTTATCTTCAACCTCCAAACTTAATGAAATATTGTGTACGTACACACATTTCATAACCTCCTTCTATATTCTCTCCAACATCCCTACATATTAGGAAGGACTTGAGTCCACTTGTCCTCTCGTGCCTAAATTTTCTCCAACCATCCCTAGATTCCCTCAGTCAGCAACCCAGTCAGGGTGAGATGAGTGACACTTGTCTTCTCTTTCCCCCTTTCTCTAAACCTTCACCTTTTCTCACAGCCATCCAAATCTGTAGATCTGATCATGACCGTTGATCTGGGCCACATCATCTTGTCCTCTCAAGGTCTATAAAATCAAGAGTTTTAGTTGAGAGAGAGTTAGACTTCAAGTGAATTTGCAAGCCAATCATTTGTAAAACTTATGCATCTGTGATTTTTAATCTTGAAGCAAATAGCAATTAGCATTTTAGCATAATCATGTAGTATAGCATAATCATAGCATTTTTGACTCTCAGTTATCAGTCCATTCTTCATATGCCATCTTGGAAGCTATCAATGCTTGTCTGAGAGCACACCATCTGCAACCAGGAACAGTGGAGTTAGGACACAATGAGACATAAACCATGAAGGTAATATTGGTATTTTTATTTCATATGTATTTCATGTAGTTTCATTGGTTGAGTTTGGATTTCCGGTAGCCTTTCCATTGGTATTTTGTGAAACTAACTTGTTATGTAGGTAGCATTCTAAGGATGAAATTCAAGTCGACACAGTATCAATAGCTAAGAAGAGATGATTGCACAGGTGCTACAATTTATAATCTAGTTTGATGCTCAGAATATTAGAGGATCCTTAAGTGATGTGAACTATGACATGCAACATATATACAATAGATAAAGGAACATAAATGAATGCAAATGGCATTTGTCAAATGATGGCATAGTGAGATAAGCATATTTCATTTTTCAACTAGCGAGATTATCATCACTTCAGTAGATGTATAGTAAATAGTCTAGATCCTATTCGATGGGCATTACCAATATTACCAAACTTCTGACCTAGAGTGGTTATTTGAGTGAATATTTAAGAGGAATCATCTCCTACACATGATATAATCATTTGAACTAAATGGTTGTGTCAAGATGGTGGAGAAGCTTCTATTGGTTTTGTTCTAGCTTAAAAGATGGGCAGGTTCATTATGATTGGTTTGGTGAATTGATATGCTAACATGTGAGAGAGTGGTAGGGAGTTTATAATGAGTCATGTTTTGCTCCAAATTTATAGGGATATATGCACATTACCACTTAAAGGGATGGATGCAATATTGAAACAATCACATTACTAAAAGTCAAGGCCAAGAAGCACACACCATTCTTCATCTAATTAGTGACAAGGAGATTAAAGAGTGGAGGAGATATATGTATATGCTATCAAGTTACAATTATATGAGCACCTTGGATAGTTGGCCTACTAGAGGTTAGTCATAAGGGTCAGTGCAAGAAGCTAAGTCCACTTTTTGGTCAAAAAGTGGAAGTGTTTTCCCTGATTTTTCAGATTTTGTCTCATTTGAGCTTTAATTTTGAAACACTTGGAGATTGAATCTTGGAAAAAGTCAGTAATATAAAAGATAGTCCTCTGAGTTTACTTTCCAAATATGTAATCTATTTTAATACCCACATAATAAAAAATAACTTTTGGAATGGAGTTCTAAAAACTATGTTTTATAAATGCTTGTTTCAGGACCATACCATGCATGTGTACGATCCACACTTTTTGACACAATTAAAATTATTTTCTCAAACCGTTTTGGGAAATGGTTTGTAACATACTGAAGATTGATGAGCATATTTTTCTGTATTTTTTTTTTTAATATTTTATTTTTAATTAATTTTTTAATGACCGTAATTATCTTTTTTAAAATTTGATGTGTACGACCCACATAATTTGGCGTAAAACATTTTTTTTATTCTTTTTTTAAAATAGAAAATAATTTTGTGTAGATTGATAACATATAATTTTTTTTTCAAAATTCATTAAAATAAAAAAGTTATTAAATTAACAAAATTAGTTAATATTTCAAGTTTATGGACCCGATTTAGTATAAATTAAATGAAAATTAGTTAAAATAATCAATTTTTAAATAAATTTACATATTTAGAATCTAGACAGTATAATCTGAAATGGATTTTAATTTCATATAAAAAATTTCTAATTACAGGCACGTAAACTATTTTAGAAAATCATATTTGTGCTTTCATTCATGGAGAATTGAATTTGCAAGTCCATGTCTCAGGTGTGGCCATTCCAGGCCTACCCCGGACTTAATCCCGAGCCAAGTGGTGGGTTGTGGAATCAACATCCACAGAACGAGCCCCCGTTTTCAAACAAGGTCGGCTTGTGGAAAAAAAGGGTAAAATACGATTTAGAAACGGGGGGTCGTTTTAAAAAAATGGGCCCCCCTTTTGTTTACAAGTGGGCCCCCGTTTTAGAACAAAATGAGGGCCCATTTATTTTCACTTCGGGCCCCCATTACCTTTCGGCTCAGGAGCCCAAAGCATAAACAGGGCCCCGTATTTTGAAAACAGGACCCCGCTTTTAAGAGCGCATTTTCCAACGCGCGAACGTCCATGAATTTGTGACTCATTACCTTGCACTTGCCCATAAATGAGATGATGTTGTAGTTTGGAGGCCTTGATAGAGGTGCAAGGAGTGAGTCTTCACTAGGCTATCTTACTATGATGGTTCTAGATATCTTTGAGATTGACATAATTTAATGTTTTTTTCTTCTTATTATTCTATAATTATCTTGGTGAGGGAGAATTATGGCAATGGAGTGATTTCATATTCACTCATCTTGGTGAGCTTCATTTATTGCCATATTTCTATAATCTTGTTCCTCTCCTTGGGACACCTCATCAAAATCTTGTTTGGAAATCCAATACGGCTCAAGTCCTAACAATTATTTCTATGCATGTAGATGATGACATTTTGGAGTCACTTGTTGATTTTGAGTGTCCCTCATGCTCTTTAGACTCACATTTGGAATTTATATGAACATCCTAATACTTAGCCATTCCCAAATGATCCTATTCTTAATTGTAATGTGTCTCTTTCTTTTGATAAGATAACCCATGTTTAGGATCATTTGGAGGTTTTTAACACTTCAATTGATGTTGCTTCATCAGTTCCCAATTCTTCTTCAGGGATCTAGTTGATCTGCCTTCACTTTTATTGACATCTTATCCAAAGTCATTGATTGAGACTTCCATCACTCCTGATCACTAGGATCATCATTGTCTTTTAGATTTGGAGGACTTTCAGAATTTTAAATTTGTGGTTGCATGATGGATTCCTATCCGGTATCTCAAAATTGTTTGTTATTATTCAACTTTATATTTTGAGAATACATTTGAGGAGTTATCTCTCCTCCTTGATGACAACCATTGCATTAGTGTTGTCACATCATATTTGTCTTTGGAGTTTTTTCTATGTTAATTTCCACATAGTTCCAATATGTTACTTTTTTCTTTGATTGGCTATGTACCTAATTGGATTGTGGCATCATCATATTTCATGGGCACAGAAACACGAGAAATTTTTAGAGACATCTTCATTTTTCATGCTTCCATATTTCATTGCAAAGAGTGAGAATGAGAGGCAGATGAAGAGGTAGAGGTAGAGGTATAGGTATTTAATTTGACGTGTTTGTGACACTTAAATGAATGAAAAGAAAAAACAATATTTAGAGAATAGGTGATCAAGATGTCGGGGATGAATAGAAAGGGTACCTAGGTAAAGGAAGCTCAAAATTCTAACTTGAATGAAGTACATGTGGAAATAATGAGGCATCTGGATAAGGAAACAGTTTAAGTCTGGTGTTAACATGGAAGGGTTATACTAGGATGGGAAAGCCCAACAAGGCAACAACCTAGTGTAAACGAAAGACTTAGGCATTTTAGTGCAATTTTTTTAGGAATGGAGCTCAAGAATACCAATAAAATAGTATTGGGAAAAACACAAGTCTAAAAATCTAGTGTTTGATTTTTTTCAATTTTATAAACCTTAATTTATGTGATCATGGTATTTCAATTTTTCTAGCTAAAATCATTCATTTAGACACATTTTTGTATTTTTGAGGTACTCATCTTTTTAATTATTTCTACTTTTCAATAAAATAAATATATCATAACTAAAACTATTTGAAATATATCATAACTAAAGCTATCTGTAAAATGTTGATCTTTTGTTATTCAATTTGATCAATAAATCATACCTTGTGTATGTCGCATTATGTGAAATGTCCCATTGTATATGAAACGTGAAAAAGATGAGAAGGTCTCAATAGTAAATCACAAGGGCAGACAACTCAATTTGTTCAAGTCCATCGAGAGCTTTCTTCTTTTCCACGAAATATCATTGAAGTGTCCAAAGCGATTGTCGGAGAGTGACTAGACACCATTGATCATGGTATGGTGGGCGTCACTCAGACTATCACCTCAATTCCAATTTGAGTGGCTTCACTATTAATATAAAGGAGCCATTTTAAACTTCAACCCCAAGCTCCAATCGCATAGCGATTATAACTTCCACCATAGCTCTGTGGATTGAATCTCAGGGGGCTCATGTAGGGATACATGGTGTGTAGTAGAATCATTTTCACCCAAAAGTCTGCAATCTTGATTTGCTGGGAATTCTTGCTAATGAAGAGATTGGAGGGCTTAATGTCTTTCTCGCTTTGAAGGCATTTGCTCCTCCATCATTTGGTGTGCAACTTTAGTCAAAAAGGACTCGCTCATTTTCTCTTGTGCTTTAACAAATCGGCAAGGGAGCCACCATCCAGGTGTTTCAGCACAAATTTAAAGTTCCTTCATGGTGAGGAAAATACCCTCACATTTTAAAATGGCCATCTCCTTAGTGATGTGGGAAGTGAGGGAGGAGTCATGGTGATGTCCAGGGCATGGAAGGAAGGGGATTTGGCATGGAGGGTCTTGTACACAGTGGCCCAACGTTACCACTCTTTATAGATTTCACAACTTTTCTCGCCCTGTGTGGAAGATGCCTGCAGCGGTTCCAGATGAGGAAGAGGCAGAGGAGCTCTTTGAAGCTTCAAACTTGGATTCCACACTCTTTCTTTGATGCTAATGATTTTTCTCTTCTACTAGGTCAAGAAAACTGAAAAGTAGTTGGCTCTGCTGAGACATGACTAAGATGGGACATTCTCAGGAAATTATGTTCCTACACTGTGAAATGTGAGCTTTCTTCTATTCTGGAATCCATGGATCAAGGCTTCCTTTGCCAGTCTGTTATAGCACAAGAGACATAGGAGTGAGTCCTTCTTGGCTAAGGTTGTCTGTCAAGTGACGGAGGGGCTGAAATACCTTGGCAGTGTTAAATTTTCTGCAAAGCAAAAATACAGATCTAGCTAGGAAAGAGAAAACAAAACTTGTAGGAGAAATCAGAATAAAGAACAGACGAAAATAAACTCTATTAATTCATTATGTGTTTCCATTATGTGGATTGCATGATTTATACAAAGTTAACCACTGTGAAAGAGGCATAGCATGAATAGCTAACTAGTGGTGTTCCCTTTGTTAGCCTTACGCTAACATCAGGCAATCATTAGTGATGCCCATGAATCACAAAGAAGACTGCAAGAAACTTGAGTTAACTATCGCTAGCCATTGCATGATTTACACCGCCAACACCCCCTCTTAAGGATAACTAAGGAGAGATATGGGTCCTGGCAACAGAACCTTTTTAGGTACCCAATTACAAAGAAGGAGAGGAGAAAGCCCAATTGAGAAAAAATTCCTAACCGTTATTCAAATTATAAAAAAAAAGCTGCAAATTGCAAATGAATCCACACTGCAACAGAATTGTACAGAATCATAGAAACCACTACATGAGTACCTCTGGGATACTTTGAAAATGCAATTGTACATATTCTGCATTGCTCAAATGGATGAACAGATAGGTACATGGTCTCTGAATACAGAAACTGGTCATCTGAAGACGGGAAGATATACATATGCAGAAATGTGCTCCAAACTGAAGAACTGCAAAGATGACCTCCGGTTGGGATGATGCTATTGTATATCCATTGCTCAATAATGTCCCACTAGAAAGAAACTTTGGAAGCACTCGAGGATGCGACTCTATAATCTCATGTAGTCAGAAACCTTGCTAGAAAGAATCTCTAGGAGCAAACAAAATTTAACATGGTATCAGAGCGAGGTTGCTAGGAAGAAGAAGCATTAACGATTATTTGCAGGTAGATTTCTGAAGATTAGCATCACCATGGAAGTTGACGTCTATTTCTAGATGCATGCATATTCTTTCCCTAATTTTTGCATGCTCCTTGTTGTTTTTCCCTATATTGATTCTTTAAAATTGTACGTGCTTTGCAAGCACCGCATGATGAAGATCTGAAAAATTTGGGGCTTTGTAAAAATTAAACTTTTAGGAAGTTTATATGAGGTTTTGCTTAATGCGTTTAGTATAGGTTTCTTTCAATAAGTTTCCTAATAAAATAGAAGAATAAATTTGCTATGCATTCTTCCTCCAATTGACAGCCAAAAATGTTCTTTTGTTCTAAATTTTTGTCTACATGAGATTCCAATGTTGCAAATTTGTTTACTCCTAGAGATTCTTTCTAGCAAGGTTTCTGACTACATGAGTTTCCAGAGTCGCATCCTCAAGTGCTTCCAGAGTTTCTTTCTAGTGGGACATTATTGAGCAATGGATATACAATGGCATCATCCCAACCAGAGGTCATCTTTGCAGTTCTTCAGCTTGGAGCACATTTCTGCATATGCATATCTTCCCGTCTTCAGATGACCAGTGAAAGAGGCATAGCATGAATAGCTAACTAGTGGTGTTCTCTTTGTTAGCCTTACGCTAACATCATGCAATCATTAGTGATGCCCATGAATCATGGAGAAGACTGCAAGAAACTTAAGTTAACTATTGCTAGCCATTACATGATTTACACCGCTAACAGGCAGTGGGAGGATTGTTGGAGAGAAATTAAGCCCTCCAATCTCTTGATTCGCAAGAAATCCCTACAAATTGCAATTCCAAAGTTTGGAGTGAGCGGGATTGTAACACACACTGGAGATCCCTGCTGCAATTCCTATGTGGGAAATTGTGCTTAGAATGAACTCCGAGAGATTTGATCGACATAACTATTGTATAAGTATAAGATATTTAAACAAAAAAATTAAGAATTTAAGATAAGTATACTTTCCCTTTTTAAATTACCATTCATTACAATTTTTAAAAACAATTTTGAAATTGTTTTTAAAGATGATAGTAAATGAAATGTCCCATTAAAATTTGAATTTAATAATCCTAATATCATATTTTACTATAAAATTTTTAAAATATCACATAAAACCATTACAGAATGATTAATAAAATAGATTGTATATATTCGAATGACCATATACTTTTACATTTGAAAGAACAATCACAAAATATTGGCTTAACAGGCACTATTCAGTGTCAAAATTAAGCAGCATAGAATTCCATGATGAACAGAAAGGGGAACACCTAATACTTGTGTAAGAATAGCATAAGCAGGCTGAGGGGCTTGCCCACTCCGAAAGGGTGTGTAGGATAGCTTCTGCCGGATCACTTCCACGGTTTATCGCTTTTCTAACTCAACTGCGCACCATACAAAATTTATGTTGCAACTTGTTGATTTTACCCTTTTTAGGCTTTATCCTGTTCGATGGAGGGAATGTAATGGTGGTTTAAAGCTTATTCAATCCATTTTCCCTGAAACCTATACAGAATCCGTCAACAAAAGGCGTCAAAGAAAGCGGCGATGTGTGACAACTTGAAGGCAAGCAACTTGTGAAGTGATGAAGATGATGTTGAAGTGGCATAGATAAGAATGAGCTAGAGTCCAAGTTGGGAGTTCCATGGTCCCATGGACATGACTTCCAATTGTCACGTGGCTCGTCTTATTTATATTTGGAGGGATTCATTCTTTAAACAGTGGGTGTAAGAATCAAATAATTTTTTTTTTTAATTTCAATATTCTACTAATTACTTCTTACATTCAAATCTGTAGATTAGATATAAACTAGCAATTGCACCTTGGTGTGCAATGGGTGCACCAAGAAGCTATGAAAGGTTAGTTAGGAAAAAAATTGGTCTATTTTTCACATACATTTGTGTATTGCATGAGATCAATTAGTAAGCCATTTAGAAAATGATTTTGTCAATCGTGAAGTGATAGCTTAAAATCAACTATCCACTAATAGAGATCTAAATATGACTAAAATAATATCTAAATTGAGAAGATTACCAAATTCCATTACCAATAGGCTCATGTTATGTTTGTAATAGAGAGAGCGGGGGGGGGGGATAAGGAGAGGGATAAATAATGAGGGAGAAATAGAGATAGAGTGGCAAAGATATAGATATAGAGGTAGGGATAAATATAGAATGAGAGAGGAAGAGAGAGATAGATAGATATACATAAATAGTGGTAGAGAGTGAGATAAAGATAGAAGAAATAAAAGAGACATGGAAGGGTAGATAGAGAGGAAGATAGAGATATAGAGGAAAAGGCAAAGGGAGAGATAAAGATATATATATAGGTGGAGATATATAGGGATAGAGAGAAAAAGATATAAGGAGATATAGAGAGGGGCAAAGGTGAGAGAGAATAAACAAATAGAGTAGAGTGACAAATAGAGATGGAGAGAGGGAGAGAGAAATAGGGTCGAGAGGTAGAGATAAAGAGATAGGCAAAGGTATAGAGAGAGGGTGAGAGACAGAGATAGGAGAGAGGGAGAGGGAGAGAGGGGGAGAGATGGATTGGGAGGGGGAGGGTAGAAACAAAAAAGAAACCCTTTTCCTTTCTATATTAAATATCCTTCATCTAATGACTATACAAAAAATGGTTATGAAAATTACAAGTACCCTGTCCAATGAGAAAGTGTAGGAATGCCTCCAACATATATTTGAGAAGTAAAATTCTAAGATGGAATTATGCATAAAGTAATTGTAGACACATAAATCTGTCCACTTAATTAAATGAATATTTAGTATTTATTTGATTATTTAACCATCGATCAATAATTAATTAAATTAATATTTAATCAATTCATCTTAACCCTCTTCTCCTATTAATTAAATAAATTATTCAATTTATTTGATTTAATTCACTTAACCAAATTCAGACCATTAATTAAATAAATAAATCATATTTGTTTAATTAAATCTTCTCTCACATTTAAATAAATTAATATTTATTTAAATCCCCCAAAATCCCATCTCTCACATTTAAATAAATTAACATATATTTAAATCACATTTATCCTCCACCCACTTGCATTTTCCTACAAATGCAAGTTGCACAACTATTTTAAAATATTATTTATCCTCACCCACTTGAAAGCTTTAATGGTTTCCCTTAAAGTCTTCAAACTCAATGGCTTCCTTCTAGAGTCTTCTTAAGCCTTTAATGGTTTCCCTTAAATTCTTCAAACTTAATGGCTTCTTTCTAGAGTCCTCTTAAGCCTTTTATGGTTTCCCTCAAATTCTTCAAGCATTTAATGTTTTATCTTCCTTTTTCTCATGTAAATAAATTAAGATTTATTTAAATAAAATCTAAAATTCACATTCACATTCAAATAAATTAATATTTATTTAAATATCTATCCAAATGCAAATTACACCATTTAATTGAAATAAATGATTTTATTTTAATTGAAAATCCCAAAATTCCTCCCACTTACATGCCTAAATCCCTTCTAGATTCTGCTAACTCTTCTAATTAGCCTAATCCTATCCCAATCATTGTTACATTCCTAAATAAAAGGAAGTCACTTCTCAAAAACCTCCAAAGTCTCCAATAACTATTAAAGGCTTTATGTCTTCAAATGGTTAACCTCTAAAGTCTTCCAAACCATTAAAGGCTCTTACATAACCATTTATGGTTAACTCACCTTTTACCTTTGGTTAGAGACTTTCCTCTAACTTAACCATCATTTTGACTCAAGGGTCTCTTCAAAGCATTTATTTCTTTGACTAAGGTAACCATTTAACCCTTGCACATTCATTTATCCCTTGGATAAAAGAAATATCCATTAACCTAACCCTATCCCAACCCCCTAGGGTAACCATCATGTCCCCTCAAGCATTTAATGCTCCTTATCTCTCCTCTCAAGCCTCCTCATGGTGACACTTGTCAACATGACATTGGGTTGAAAGTCTCACATGGATTGAATATCTTTCAATCCTAACCCTTGTTAAGATTGCTCAATCTTAACCCTTCATTTCCCCATTTCTTCTATAAATAGAACCCTTATCCTCAAGCAAAGAAGGAAGCATTAGAGTATTGTTGTTATACTGGTATTAGTATAAAGCTTTTTCATAGCATCACTGTCTACACTTACATAGCATTTGTTTATCATATCCAGCCATCTTGAATCTCCATATGGCATCCATGGCTAGTGCTAAACGCTGAGAGCTACACTCATTTGGAACTTGGAGAGGGAAGAAACAAGGGAGAAGCATCAAAAGGCATCATGGAAGCATCTTAGGGAGGCTCTTCTCCTTTCTTGTGTTTTGTTAAACTTCTTTCATGCTTTTTGAAATATCTTTTGATATGTTTGCAATGGTTTTTAGTTCTTTGTTTTGGTTTATGGTTGAAACTAACTTATTAACATTGAACTTTGTTGTTGCCTTGTCCCCATTTCAATGACATCAGGAATTACAGCTAAAATATGTAAGGGATAGCTAATATTTATAGGTCTACTCCCAAAATTATGAAGGTGACAAAGGCAACTCATATTTGTAGGAATATGTACAAAGGCAACAAGGAGTATTTTGTCATATTTTTTTGTATTTTTGTATTTGCTATACTTTATCATTTTATTACTCATTATCATCACCTTTATCCAAAATATTATTTCTAAGCCAGATTTATTTTGGTTTATCTCATTTTAAAAAAATTGTGCTTTGGTCGGGTTTTATAATATTTCCCTACAAACTATGCCTATTATTTTTTGTCACCATCATTAATAACATGGAAAAATATGTGTAGAATAAGTTTTTGACAAACAATATTTTTTAATCTATTTAGTGAAGTGTGTCATACATGATTTAAAATAAATAAGATAGTTAAAAAATATTGTGTAATATATAATTAATTTATAATAACTTTCAATTTAAATAGTATAAATTAATATATAATATTAATTTATTTCACTATTTTATATTATATTTTATAAAATGTAGATATTTATGACTATATATTACTTTTTTTCATTATTATTATATAATATAAATTATGTTCTAGATAAAAAATTGAATTAAAATAATTTGAATAAAAAAAGGCTTAAAGTAAGTGCGATGACATTTGAATATATAAATTCTCTTGTTTTTCTAAATAAGACAATAATAAAGAAAAAGAAAATGTTATTAATTTAAGTGCGATGACATTTTAATGATTTCAAATTTAAATCTAAGTTAAAAATTAAAGTAAATAAAATATTATTAAGAGAAAAGAGAAAGAGAGAAGTTGAGAAAAGTCGATTATTGAAATTTCATAAAATTAACATAAAAATTAAAATAGAATAAACAAAAATCCAATATCAAAATATATAAAACCAAAATACTAATTGGAACAAATAAAATAATCTTACCATATAATTAGCTTATTAGATTAATAAATAATTAAAATTAATTAAAATTAAAATACAAACTCTCTCTCTCTCTCTCTCTCTATATATATATATATATTAGAGAAAAGCTAAATTGGAGAAGATATAATTTTACTGAAGAGAAACTACCTAGGATAATTACTAAAAATATGCGATGCAACACTCAGAAAAAATTATAATCAAAGTCAATTATTATATATAATTTAACCGTCACAAAAATAAATAAATTTTGTTTCTCTATGATTGTGATATTTCTACCTATCACATCAAACTATTAATGAAGCTCCTGATCAGAGAAATAGAGAATGGTCAGTGGGAACGTGAAAAGCTAACGTATTATTTTGAATTTGATGACAAGAGGGGAATGGTGAAAACTACCAAGAAAAAAATATACCCGACCCCCAAAAATGTTGGAGATTAATGAAAGGTCATGATAATACCAATCGTCTTGCATTCCTATGAATGTGTTAATAACCATAGATTTTATAAGTTAAGTGAACAAGTTCATATAGGGTACACCTTTGGTGTAAAAATAGAAATTAAAATACAATATCTATCCATTACACAATGTCATCAAAGGCAACACTTATTGAATGTTTACCCATCACTTTTCTATTGTGGAGAAAAGTGTAATACCATATTGAATATTCAGAGATAAAACCAAATAGGGTGCCACAATTATCTTTTCATGGACAAAACTTTGGATATATTCTCAAATGAATTGGAGACATATGAGAAGAACTTCGACTCTTGGTTGAAGCTAGAAGATTTCCAATTAGATGTTTTGGTTTACAATGGAGTAGTTCCTTCAAGAGATGTATATTGAACAAAGGGAGGTACTGGAACATTAAATGAACACCTTGGAGGTACTTATCAAAGATATGAGAAAAGCTCAGAAGGAATGTAATGACAAGGAAAAGGACATCATTGAGAAGATTTCAGCACTTCCTTGCACCTTCCTTGATGAAAACCAAAAGCCTCTTCATGAAGATGTCATTATCAAAGAATTTAGTTTGCTTGTTGGTGAAGAAGTTGATAAACATGTGTTCTCATTATCTTCGATTGATAAGTTAATAGATATCCAAGTTAATATGGATGATTTAGCGCCTCTTTTTAAAAAGCACAAGAAATGCTACATGAGCCTCAGAGATTCCATTACTCAGGTCAAAGTCATTACAAGCCATACCAAAGGACCTGATGAAGAACAGATGAAAGCAGTTTTACAAAAATTCGAGGAGTTCATGAAACAAGACCAAAATGGAGTGTCTGGCGACACTTCGTATTTTCACATTTTTAGAAGTTGTAGATGCATTTTTGTAATAAGACTTTGACACCTTAAGTGTCATTTTGTATCTATATTTTTACATCTAGAATATGAACGAGTTCTAATTCAAATAGGACTCTTCTTTGATTTAGTCATAGTTTTTCCTAGATTATCTCATCGCACCTCACCTATATATATGAGGTTTCTTATTGTAATTAGAATCTTTAATCTTATGCAACAAAACTCTGCCGAAGTGAAGAGCAAATTGAAACTTTGTGTTCATATTGTTGTTTTAAAAATTTGATCAAATAAGAAGAAAGCTTTGGCATTCAGACTTTGTGTTGGATACATTGTGGTTTATGGTGAGAGTGTTCTTACGTCATTCTTGTTATAAATTTTTATTTTGATTAAGTAAAGGTATTGTGGAAAAATATTGTTAAAGAGTAGAATAAGTGTTGATATGTGAACTTTGTGTCATATTTCAGCTCTTGTTAAATAGAATTAGTCATTAGCAAAGAGTTAAAATTTTGAAGACTTTGAGCTTCATCTTGTTGTTTTGAGGAAAAGTTAAGTGAATTGTAATAAGATAGCATTACAAAGACTTTGTGCTTTGATTTGACATCTTGGTAAGGAGGTTGTAATTTGAAGACTTTGAGCTTCATTTTATTATTTTCAAGAAAAGGTTATCAAAATTTGTAATAAGAAATCAAGATAAAGGCTTTGTGCTTTACTTTGATTATCTTAGTTGACACAAAGGGTTATAGTACTTAAAGAAAGGTTGATAGGATAATAGTGATTTGTAAGACTTTGAGCTTAAGCATTGTTTTCTCATCCTGGAGAAGCAACAATGGACTTTGAGCCTTCACATAAACTCTACTTCTTTATTTGTATTGTTCATTTACATTCTCTAAGTTGTTTATTTGTAACTTAGAAATTACAATAATTATTACTGCTCATGATTGTAAATTATTTCCAGAAAAAAGAGGAAATAATAACATCTATTCTAAAGAGAGAATAAGATGATGTACCACCCATGTTTAGATTAGAAATCATAGTGTGAATTGTATTCTAAATTAAGAGAGTAATAAATAAAAGGGGGAGCCTTCCCTTACAAATTAGGAGAGATTTAATCTCACATATTGTGGTTGAAACCACAATTGTGTAAACCTTTACAGTTTGCAAACTTTTCACCCAACAAGATGATGATGTCTTTCATGCTAACAATGTTGATTATAATGATTCTAATGATATGTATGAGCTTGTTGACGTTAATCATGATCTATCTTCATATTTTTCAAAAGCATTAACCCTAGCTCCTAGTGACAAACAAAGTGACTCATCGTTATAGAATGGTCCTTGTTTGGAACTTATAGTAGCTCCATCTACCATATATCATAATTACATAAATTTAGAGGTTAATTTCATTAAACCCTAATTTATTTTTCTCAATTTGACTTGTGTGTTGCATAACTTTTCACTTGCATTTCTAGATTTGATTTTAGGAATTTATAATGGCATTTACTAAATCTGATTTTTTTTCCATTTCACATATGATTACATTTCATTTTACTTTCATTTATCAAAATCATGTGTTGGATAATGGTTTCTTTCACTTTACATTGCTTCTTTTCATTCATAGTACTTTTGCATATAGTATCTTTAGAGTTTCAAAGATATTTCCTACTAGTCAATCATCTCTCAAAGCTTTTATCCATATTGCATGTTGCTTTATGATGATATTTTTAAGAAAATGCATTACATATGTAGATTACATAAAAGCTTTTGTAGACAATGCTAATCCTATAGATTCCATTGGAAAAGCTAACACTTGTACCTCTCCTAGGGTATATCATGTGAATGAAGAAAGAGTAATGATCTCACCAATGGAGAGCAGGCATTGAAGAGCAACATGGAACCATATTCTTCTCATACACATACCCTAGTGCAAGGGGGGAAAGATCAAAATATTGGTGTATCAATCTCTTTAGACCCTCCTTATTCTCCTATAGATTATATTGATCATCAACATATTTGTAAAGAAGACAATATTATGGATTTTATTCATGATCTATCTCATCATATAACATTAAGCAAAGATGAAGCCTTAGATGATAATGGCCTTCCTTCCCAACCTATCAAAGAGGATATGAATAATGATGATAAAAAGGAGAATCTCCCTACAAAGGATTTTCCTTCTTCATCTAATTCCCCCTTTGATCCTTCCATGTGCCCTTACACTACAATTTTAATAAATTCATGATAGTGGTCATTCTTCTTCATAACTGAAACATTCTTATAGGTGTGGTTTAATATAATCTCAAAAAAAGGTTATAGTGGATAAGAACTTGGAAAATATGAACAATGAATCAAAGTCCCTATAAACCCTCCTTCACAAGCTAGTATAGGAGGTCTAGGACATCCTCATCATTCACCTATGGATGATCTCCTTAGGGTGCAAAATCTTAAGGAGTATTTTTCAAAATATAAACTCTATCATCCATCTAAAGGTGTTTCATCCTCAAATAATCCTTTTTGCTCATATCATCAAACCCATGATCATCATGCCAATGATTGTCCCGATTTTAAAAAGGGAATACAAGGACTCGTTGATAATGGAACTATCAAAATAATAGAAAACAGATGTTCTTCTTCTATTACCACACCTTTTCCTACATCTTAAGAGATGAAACCAACCCATATTAACAATTAACAAAGGTTAACTACAAGAATTTTTTGGAGATTGAAGAATGATAGGAATATTGTGTTCCTCCCCTAAAATATACTTATAAGAATAAGGAAGGTGATGCGCATTTTCTTTTTCATAATTGTAATTCTCATTCTCTTGGAAATTCTAAAGCCTTTAAAACATTTGTTCAAGACCAATATGTTCGAGCTCGCTTAGCTCTTACAATTGATTTTGCACTTTTTCCTAGTGAAGAGGTGGTGCCTTACCACCCCATTCACAAATCATGTTGATCCTCACCCTATGACACTAGTAGTTAACTTCATTGGAGACTCTTTGTCATGAGTAGTGATGCTTTTTCAAATAACAATCATACTTGGGCAACAACATGATTCTTCCTTGTCTCCTCACTTGGCGGGCAAGGATAATGTATTTTCAACTCTCTCTCTCTCTCTCTCTCTCTCTCTCTCTCTCTCTCTCTCTCTCCTTTTTTAAGATTACCTCTTCTTTAGAGTTGAATTATGCATATCTTGATTTCTTTTCTTGCATTGAATATTCCTTCATGCTAGTACATGTGTGTTCCTTGTTTATGACCTTTATTTGCTTGAAGTGATGCATCTTCTTATGTATAATTTATCTTTCAAGGTTGTGTAATCCTTATCAATGTCCCTATGCTTGGGGGTATTGATCTTTCCTATCCTTTCTAAGAATCCACTTTTCCTTTGTTGAATAGTGTTTACTTATGATACAATGTCATTCCTTGTGTGAAGTTGTTTGCTTGCTCAAGGATTCTCTCTTATGAAAGAGGTGTGTATCCTTGCCCACAACCTCTTCTTCACTTGGCAATGCATATCTATTATAAACAAACCCCTCACTTTGGATCAAAAGTGTGTCATCCTTCATCAATAATCCCTTTCACCTAGCAATAGGGGGAAGGTATGCATTCTTTTTCTCCTTCCTCTCTTTTTGTCGATGATGTTACTTTTGTTTAAAATTCTCCTCTTGGAGGTAGATGTCTTTGAGAAAAGATTCGTTCTCCTCCAAAAATTACCTTTACACTTGTTGTTAGATATCTCTTTTGCAACTATATTGTCCTTTCTTATAAGTTTAATGCCTCTTTAGCTTGGATTTATGAAAATTATTGCCTAAAAGGATATCTCCTTGGTGTTGAAGGTGTGTATCCTTGTTTCTAGCTTCCTTAAGACATCAACATAGGACTATGTTGACATCTTAAGGGGGGGTGCATTACATATCAACCTCTTTATATCATATTTTTGTACTATATTTTGAATGTGTTATACAAGGTGTTCATTCTCAAAACTAGACAAAAAAAAGTCTTATACGAGATTCTTCATGTCCAAAACTAGACGCAACATTTATATATCTTATACAGGGTGCATTTTATTGAAACTAGACAAAACAAAGTCTTATACAAGATATCCCTGAAACTAGGCATATATATATATATATATATATATATATATATATATATATATATATATATATATATATATATATATGTCTTTGTGTGTGTGTGTCTTATACGGGGTGTACATTCTCGAAACCATACGAACAAAGTCTTATATGAAATGTTCCCGAAACCAAACATTTTCATTTCATGTCTTATACAAGTTGTTCCATGCTCAAAACTAGACAAAATGAAGTCATATACGAGATACTTAATTATTGAAACCAGACAACAACATATGCAGCAAGGTGAGTAGAACTAGAAAAACACAGCTAGACTATTCTGACTCAACATGGATCACCTAGCATATCTTTGTTTTCTAGCCCATGACATCTATGTTCTAGCTCTTTTCTCTTCCCCATGAGCTCATAGCTTTGCTATTGGTGGATTGTGGTTCATCATTTGATGCATGGTATTTCTCTTTTTAAGTGACCACTTGTGTTCTTGTGATAGCATTTAGAGAATGATATTAGTGGTTGAGACATTTTGATTATCGAGGTCTCTTCAACTAGTTGACTTCGAGCCTTTTTGTGTCGTGTATCTTTTGTCTTTTGTCTTTATCTTGTTTTGTGTGTCGTTGCATGTGATTATGCGAATGAAGATCCTAAGATTGTGGGCTTAGTTCCTTGAAATTAGTGATGTCTTATCTCCTTGTGATCTCACTCCTAATTGATCCTCTCTCTCATCAATCTACTTTATTGTGAGTATTTGCATAGGTTGATACTCCCGTTAAACTGTGGGCTAAATGTAGCATCGTAAATTGTAATCACTCTATTATACCTTATGTTTGTGCTCTTACTTTAGCATGTCCTAGCTGCATCCCCTCTCCAGGTCTGATTTGACCCTCTTCTCCAACTTTGACGTAATAAATAACATTTCATGGGCCCCATCTTGGAGGTTCCTCTCCCATTTTTCTTTGTATTGGTCTTGTTTGTTGGAGGACCAGGAAGTTGAGTGCTCTGGTCTAGACCAAAGCACCCCAAAATGCCTTGGTCCCCCTTAAACAGGCCCCAATTTGAAATTGGACAACTCCATTGTCTTCCTAATGGTTTTTGGTCCTTGTGGCTACACATGACCGTTGGAGGTCGGCCTAATTAGTAATTTACCTAAGAACCTTATATAAAGACATCCTATCAATTCATTTTAGATCTAAGACTTCATCTATTATCTACCTAAAGTATTCATGTACCCGTGAAGCATTCATCATTAAGCATCTTCAGAGTTTTAAGGCTGCATATTCATCATTCAAGCATTATGGAGCAAAGTTACTTCAATCTTCATGCACGCATGTGTGTGTGATTAGGGTTTTTCATGTTCATATGTTTTTCATGTCATTACATTCAAAGAGCATTGCATCACCATAAATAATTATAGATTTGAGGTATATCTCCTTAACATTTATTTTAGTATTTGTATTATTTTATTCAAAGTTAATTCCTAAACCAAGGTTTGACTTAGGCAAACCCCTATCCATAAAATATTTCTCTCTCTTTCTGTGTGCAAGAAATAGGTGCAAGAGATATAATCAAGAATTCCCGCAAAGTCAATGATAACATATAGGTTCAACTTTTGATGGAGGAAAATTTGGAGGACCATGGCAGATTTGTGCTACTTGGTCTCAAAAAATCAAGCCAAATTTCTAGGAACAAGTTTCAAATTTGTTCTTTTTCCCAGATCCTACTCTGTGGTTGTGTGGGACATCTGTAGCATCTTGTATTCGTCAATTTACTTCAGTTATCCCTCATTTTGTCCAAATTTCACAACTACATTCCAAATTCAACTAAGAAAGAGGATAAGCATTCCCAACCAATGAACCTAATCAAAATTTTAGTCCTTTCCTTATTTGGATTAAGGTTAGATCTATTGGGTTCCCTCCTCTTTCAATGTATTGGGTTAATCTAGTTATTTAGTGGCTTTGTTATCTTAATTGGTGAAACCCTAATTCCTAATTTTCACCATTACAAGTATCTCTCCATGCAATAGGGCAATCTAGACTATTAGAAAAGGAGAATAATATATATGAATTTTTTTCATTCTATATAAATCTAATGAATATAGAGACAATATTAAGTTGTGGAATTGGTTGAGGAAGCTCCAAGACAACCCTTGGATTATAGGAGGGGACTTAATTATGGTGGAAAATAGTGATGACAAATCAAGGGGTTTATATAATGGTGTGGAAAGGGAATGAGAAATTTTTTTGGAGAAAAATGAAACATAAGCTTAACCTATTTGATCCAAATAATTTAGATATTAATGTGTAACTAAATTATGTCAAGAATTCCATAAGGAAAATTCAAGTTCTTAAAACTCTAAGCCTTGGAGTAAGAGTAAAGATGAAATGGTTAAGTCATGGTTAAGTTCTTAAAAATAAGATACCCATTATATTGTTTAACATTTCTTACAAGATTCATGCCAAGGAACTAGCCTTGAGATTAGTTGCTATACTCCCTTCTTTCATAGCCTCTACTCAAACTAACTTGATATAAAAGAAGATATATTTTAGAAAACTATTGACCAATTGGGAGGCAATATTGGATGGGCAGGAACATCAAGGAAAGACACTGGCATTTTTCTTCTTGGTTTTGAAAAATCATATGATGGAGTTGAATGGTCATTAATTATGATGGCCCTTGAAGCCTTTGGATTCCCAACTAAATCTATCAGATGGTAAAAAATCTAATGAAGGATGTTGTAGGACAAGTGGACATTAATGATTCATTCTCTAAACAATATTCTCTACAAGGATACATTCAACAGGGATGTCTCCTTGCCTCTGCATTATTTTTAAATGCTTCTAATGCAATTTTCTATTTGTTAAGGGACTCATCCTCCAACACCAGAATAGGACTTTCACTTCCTATTAATGAGGACCTTTTAAATAATCGATTTGTAAATGACATTGCATTGTTTGCCAATTTTGAATAGGACAACTTCTGCAACCTAATGTGGGATCTATTTTCTAAAGCCTTTGGAGCCAAGACTATTACTACAAAATCAATAATGATAAGTTGGAATAGTGCTCCC
Organism: Cryptomeria japonica; assembly: GCF_030272615.1. Taxonomy (NCBI): domain Eukaryota; kingdom Viridiplantae; phylum Streptophyta; class Pinopsida; order Cupressales; family Cupressaceae; genus Cryptomeria; species Cryptomeria japonica. Next base: position 615,395,535 of record NC_081406.1, on the reverse strand, counting down.
CCGAATGGTTCTCCAAAATTGAGTTCTAGTGTGGAGGTCCTAATTTGCAAGTCAAATAATTTGGGATTCCATTTGTTGTTAAGCTATGCCTCCAAGATATGAGGGTATGGATTAAAGTAAAAATTGAGAAAAAGATAGTCAAATGGAACAAACAATACCTATCCTTGGTAGGGAGAGTACAAATATGCCAAAATTATATCTTCCTACAATCTTTATTATTCTTCAATTTGGCTTTTTAGCAATTATCAAGTCACTGAAATCCAAAATAGAATCAAAAAATTCTTATGATTGGATGGGAAAGGAGAAAGGAAAAGACATTTAGTCAAATGGGAATGGTGTTGTATGCAAAAGACTGCAAGGGGTCTAGGGTTGAAAGATTTGAAAATACATAGGCTATTAAGTGGATCCTCAAAGCCTTGGATGGGGATGGACCTTGGAAGGTTTTAGTAAGGAATAATATTGAAGAAGTTGTGCTTAAAAAAGTTGTGTCTTGGAAGCATCTCCCATTCTATGACCTCTTATTTAACAAATTCTTTGTGTCCCCTGTCGATTCTAATGTTTTTAAAAGCTTATGGAATGCTTGGGAACATGTTAGGAGCAAGATCTAGAATGTTGGTGTCTTGGAGAACAATAAGTTCATACTCTATAGGTCTATTTGTGGAACCTAGAACACAATAATAAACCCCTTGCACTACTACAAGGATTTTTAGCAAAAATGTGGTACAATAACGACATTAATATTTTAGTGATATTCTTCAAAATGGTATATTTAAATCCAAGCCTTCTCTTTGCACAGATTTTGAATGGTTGGATGGAATAAACATGCATAAAGTTAAAGCTAAGAGTGTGTATAAAGCATTAATTGGTCCTAGCTATATTGCTAAACATCTTAATGATTGTTGAAACTTGGATTTATATGAAAAGAAATGGTCTAACTTTTTCAAGTCTTTGTTGTCTAATATGATTGAACCAAAGAAGACATGCTTTAGGTGGTTATTAGTATTGCAAAAGTTACCTTGTAACATGAATTCTTCTAGGTTAGATATTGTATACATATCTGTAAAAAAAAAAAAATAGAATCTATTAAACACATCTTCTTTGAATACTTTTTTGCTAAAGAAATTTGGAATAACTTTTGTGCTAATCATGAGGGATGGGGTTATAGAGGTAGAATTAATTTAAAATAGATTTTACATGGCTTTGTACCTAAATTGGATAAAACAATTAACTTATTTTGGTTTATGTTATCTATTGAAATTCTATGAACTATATGGAAGTACAAATATGAGGATACATTCCAAGGGTTAAGGAGAGCACTCAATGACAATGTTTCTAAGTAGGTGACCATGACTATGGAGGTCTCTAAGGAGAAATTCGTCCAAAGAATGGAGTAGTAGAGGTGAACATAAGATAGATAAAATATGTTGCACATTGGCCTTTCAATGAAGCTGGCAATATACCCTTTAGGATAGGATACCTAGAATTCCAAAGAAAGTATAACAAGTACTTAGTAGACACCTTCAAGAAAGATCTAGGCTTACAAGTTGGTTAAGGCTCTATGAAAATAAAGGAGAAGATTGTATCTTTAAAGTTGTCAATTCAAATGAAAACATCTTTGCAATAAAGCCACTATTGGGATGGAGAGATTTGAATGAGTTTAGTGAGAGCAAAAATTTCTATTATTATATTTGATGAGGTTTTGATACTATTTTTATATGCAAGATTTGTAAGAACAAAATTTATTATACCTATTATGACTATGACAACAAAAAGGATCACTGAAATGACATTTTTTATGTATCTATTGCAATGACATATACAATTTAATGTATACATATAAAGGCTCAACAATGTTAACTTATAAGGGCAAAATAAACTTCGCTTAATATACCATATGTAAAAGTTGATTATTTTTAATACAGTTTTTTTGAAAGGGAGAATGCATCACATAAAACCAAACAAAATTTCAGAGACCATATATATATATATATGAATGACCATATATTAATAATTATTTTTTCATTGGAAAAACATCACGAGATATTTGCCTGACAGGTACTCATGTTGTCAAAATTAGGCCGTCTGCAATTCCATGATTAGCCCCTGCGTAAAAACGGCATAACAAGGTTGTGGGGCTGGTTGGCCCCAAAACGTGGCACTCACTCCGCAAGAGGGTGTGCAGGATAGCTTCTGCCGGATCACTCGCACGCTTTACCCCTTCTTTTTCTCAACAGCGCACCAGACAAGATTCCTGTTGCAACTTGTTGATTTCACCCTTTTTTTGAGCGTTACCGTTTTATGGGGAGGAACGCAGTGGTGGTTGAAAGCCTAATCAATCCACTTTCCTTGATTCTATAAAGAACTCACACATTCTGCGAGATGTTGAGGGACTGGAAGGGCACTGTCAGATTGCAGGGCTGCTGAAATTGTGAACTTCTGTTGAGGAATGGATGATTCAGAAGCTGCGAGACCGTCCATCTCTTGCTTGCGTCCTTTTGAAGACAACATCTGATAAAACTCTGGAACTCCGCAGATGCACTGGCGGGTGCAGAGGGCGGCTCTCCAAAACATATGGCACACATCAGTGCGGGCCAATCCGCCTGCTCTCCGGCTGCTACAAATGGGAAATGACCCACATAACATTCCAACAGTGTCAATCCCAAACTCCAGATATCCCCTGCATACCCATTATATCTTCCACCATAACTCTGTGGATCGAATCTCTCGGGGCTCATGTAAGCACATGTTCCCACATAAGAATTGCAGCAGGAATCTATGTTGTGTGATACAATCCTGCTAACCCCAAAGTCTGCAATTTTAATTCGCTGGGAATTCTTGCTAATCAAGAGATTGGCGGGCTTAATGTCTCTGTGAACAATCCGCTGTTTATGAAGGTATTTCAATCCCTCCAGTACTTGCCGGGCAACCTTTGCGAGGGAGGACTCGCTCATCCTTGTCTTGTGCTTTAACAGATCGGCAAGGGAGCCCCCATCCATGTATTCCAGCACAAAATTAATGTTCCCTCCCTCGTGGAAGACACCCTCACATTTGACAATGTAAGGAGAATCGATTTTCCTAAGGATGTCCATCTCCCTGGTGATGTGGGAAGTGAGGGAGGAATCATGGTCTAGGCGGATAACTTTTAGGGCATAGTAGGTGGAGGATTTGAGGTGGAGGACCTTGTACACAATGCCTCCGCTACCATGCCCGAGCTTTCCCAGTCTTTCCAAATCAGAGAGCTTCTCTAGGCCCTGTGTTGAAGATACCTGCGGCGGCTCTGGAAGAGGAAGGGGAAGAGGAAGAGGAAGAGGCAGAGGCAGAGGAAGAGGCGCCCTTTGGTGTTGTGGAGGGATTGGAAGCTTCAATCCTAAGCGTTTCTTTGATGCCATTGTAGTAAAAATGATTCTTCTCGTTTATCAGAGATGGAGAAAGGTCGTTGAACCTTTAGAGCTGCTGAGACAGTTTGTAGGAGGGACGTTATTATAAAGATGAGAGGCAGGGGAGCGTCCTCTTAAGAGAAAGTGAATGGAAAGAGGAGGAAGAGGAGGAAGCGCCGACGAAGCAGCCGGTTTTGTCGTATGTGAAGGCATGCAACTTGTCTCGACGAACGTGACGTGTTGAAGATGACGTTGCATGGGCAGTTACGACACATGAAAGTGAGATGGCGTCCAAGTTGAGAGTTCCGGGGTCCCCGTGACATGACTTCCGATTCTCAAGTGGCTCGTCGTATTGTGTTTTAGAGGGATTTTGGAGTCCCAAGGAAAAATATGAAGATAAGACTCAATACATTGTCCGCGTGCAAATATGACGAGTAAAATAGTTGCATGATTAAACATTTGTTTTTGCATGATTGATTGCATGGATTTTTAAAGAAATGGTGGGCCCATGTGTGCGTTATCTTCAAAGATTGTACAACACAACGTGACAATTAAAATTACTAAGAGTGATGTTTGTTGTAATTTCAGTCACGTGCTTGTTGAGCTAGTGATTAAGAATGTATTGCTTTCTAATCACATGTGCGATTGAGTTAATTATTTATAATGGTATTGTATTTGTAAGCTTGTTTATGAGTATTTTAATTATATTTGTTACTTGAGTTCATTATTAGGATATTAGGGGAGAGGATCTATTATTTGTGCACCTTAACTACCTGTTTCTCAAAATCTTATGTGGAAATTTCAAATCACTCCCAATTTTTTACAGCAGCTTACTTGACAAGTCTCCTACTTATAACTAAAGTTTTAGGACCACATTAATAGATACGATGCCACATTAGCATGCTTTTTGCCAAGCTGTACAAAACACCCAAAAAAAGGCGAGAGCAATAGCCGTGCAAAAGGGGCCCCAATAATTGTGCAATTGATGTGGCATCACATGATTGGTTTCTTTTTACAACTAATGATACATTTAATTTAGTTATTGGTAGTCATCATCAGCAATAACAACTTTAAAGTTACAACTATTGGTGCGATGTTGTCAAAAAAATTGGACATTAAATCAACTAGTATGGGTATCAAATTAACAAGTATGGGTATTAAAACAACAACTTCTATCATGCCAATTGAAACACTTTCAACTACTGGGTCCTTTCCCCTATTCTATTTTTATGCATACGTATGAGTTATCTATTAAGATTGTACAAGATAATTTGATAATGAATAGAATACATATCATAAATAAATACCTTTGATTTATTCATATTACATGTATTTAATAATCACTTTACTTGTCTACGCCTTGAATTATGATTTGGCTTTGACCACCATTTACCTTATTAAATTTAGGTACTATTGGGCTTTTGGTGATTACCATTGTGACTAGAGCTTCACCCGTGCCATTCTTGTTTCAAAGAATTGAAATAGATTCATATTCATTTCAAATTATAAATTTATATTTGTTATTGTCTACTGATATAGCATAAACATTGAAAAACATTTTTTTAAAGTAATTTATATAAAGGAACATTAATAAAATCTTGATAAGAAGATAAATTAGTGTTGAGTGAATTAGTAGGCACAATATTAAATGTCATATTTTTTATTTTGATTGGAGTGTTAGTGGGAATTTTTGGGTCTTTATGTTATTTTCATTTGTTGAGAACTAAGAAGGAGAGCTGTGCAATTATCGTGCATTTTTGTATGGACCAATTAATTGAATAAATAGTCCTAATTTATCTAATTAATGTTACAAGAATGGTTAGATAAATTAATTAAATAATTAAAATTACTTAATAAATATAAGAACACAAATTGGGATAATTAATTAAATAAATATAGTTTATTAAGCCGATAGGCTTTTAGTATGAGGTTTTGTTTGCCGGGAAAGTGTCAGCCGTCCGGAAAAATGAATCGGAAAAGAAGGTGGTTCCGAGAAAAAAGGCGGTTGCATCGTATGCAGAGGATAGTTAATGTTCTTTAATACATTCGTGTTTGGTTTGGTGGGCACTAAAGGGCCATCCGGAAAAAAGAATCGGAAAAGAAGGCGGTTCCGGGAAAAAAGGCGGTTGCACCGTATGCAGAGGATAGTTAATGTTCTTTAATACGTTCGTGTTTGGTTTGGTGGGCACTAAAGGGACTAAAAATACGAACTGCAGGTTGTATGCATTCAGACGAAATGCAAGTTGTATGCATTCAGATTTGGGAATCGTATTTTGGGAGTGATTGTTTTTGGAGCTATTGTTGCTGGAAGTGATTAAGGTTTACCCAAAGCATTTTTCAGAATAAAACATTGGTTTCTGGCTCTTTGCCTCCAAATACGTTTCCTTGTCCACATCTCCATAGCCAGGTTGCTTTCCTTGGGTTTGAAGGGAAATGAAAAGAAAGAGGACTCTATTTGGGTGAGCTATTTGTTTCTGTTGCTAAAGAAGTTGCTGGTAAAGAAGAAATCCTCAAAAGGACTGGATTCAAAATAGGTAAGAGCAAATTCTATGTCTGAGTGGCTGTATGAATGCATATTTCGTGAGAGTTTGGGTTTCATTTTCTTGTTGTGAATGTTGAGCAGGGCTGCAAAAATGATGGGTGCGCAAATAGTTGACAAAATGACTGGTTGAAAAAACACAGACTATAAAACAACAGGCTGATCTCCCAATGAGGTATTTCACAAAATGCAACCAGAAAGAGAAAATTGAAACAAATAGTTGATTTCTTGTTTTATAGAAATTTCCTTGTGCTGATAGAGTTGAGGAATTAGCAGGCTAAACTTTCATAGTCGTATAGCTGTATGAATGCATATTTCGTGAGATTTTGGGTTTTTTTTTTCCCTAATTTTGTGGTTTTTTTGGTGACAAAGTTCAGATTTTGTAATTGATTATAGTTATCTATAAATGTAGTCTAAATTTTTTTATATTTTAAAAAAAAAACTCAGACTATCAAATTTAGGCATGGTTTTTTTTTCCCCTAATTTTGCGGTTTTTTTCCCGACAAAGTTCAGATATTGTAATTGATTATAGTTGTATGCGGGAAAAGTGGGCGAATAAAACTTAATATGTGAAAATTTAGTTAAATACTAGTCCACACACACACACAGGACTTCTTGGTGCAAGCTATGGAGTAATAACGTATTACTCAGCTTCCCAAGGAGGGTCCCATGGTTCTCTATCTCACAATGTCCCTCAAACCAATGTTTTGCTCTCAGATCACTGAGCAAAATGGTTCAGGGATGGCAAATGTGAGAACGAGAGATGCTTTGATAGATTTTAGTATGAAATGGAGGTTAAGCTATGTATGACTCTAAAAATGCAATAAACTAAATGATAAGATGACAAGGTTAGTATGAATACTATCCTAGCATACTATATTTAGTCTATGATTGAGCTAAAATGATAAAGAAATTATTCTAAACATGCATATTAGTCTAATTTCTATTCTAAAGAGAGGCTAAATGATGAGCATAAAATGATATGAGAAAGCTTGAAAGAATTTGAGCATAAGTGTAATGCTTCAAATTTGAAAGATGATTGTTTAAAATGGAGGAATGAGAGCTCTATTTATAGCACAAACAGGGCAATGGATGGTCAGGATTGAAAGGTTTAATCAAGGGCCAAGCTTGAAAGTTGGGGATCCATGTTTGTAATTGGCACCAATGAAATGGTGACAAGTGTCAACATAGGGTTGGGTTGAGAGAAGGGGTTAGAGGCATTAAAGGCCTGAGAAGACCTCATGGTTATCTAGAAGGTAAGGGTCAAGCCTAAATTAGGCTTACCCACTGGATTAAGAGTTAATCCAAAGATAAACCTTTGTGCAAATGATTAAGAGGTAATCATGGTCAAAGCATTAAAGGCTTGATGAGACCCTTGGGTTGGATAGAGGTTGAGTCAAAACAAATGTTTTAACCATGTGGGAGGGTTTGAATTAACCATTAATGGTTATTGGAGACTTTGGGGATTAAGAGGTTGAAGGTTGGAAGCCTTCAATGGTTTTCAAAGACTTTAAGGGTTTTGGTGGTTGAAGGTTGAAAACCTTTAATGGTTATCAAAGACTTTAAGGGTTTTGAGAAGTGACTTCCCTTTTGCTTAGGAATGTGACAAAGTTTAGAGGAGGGGTTAGGTTAATTAGAAGCGATTAGAAGATTCTAGAAGGGATTAGAAAGGGGTTTGGGATTTTGCAAGTGGATGGAGGGATAATTGAATTAAATGATTTAATTCAATTTGGTTGTAATTTGGGAAATTAAATAAAATAGATTTATTCAATTTGGGATAACTATTTAATTAATTTTGAATTTAATTAAAAGTGGATAGGGGGGATTTAATTGAATAAAATGATTTATTCATTAAATGGTATAGTGAATTTTATTTAAATAAATTGAGTAATTTACTTAACAAAATAGAGGAATGTGGATAATTTAATTAAATTGGATTTAATTAAATAGAGAAATGAATATAAAATATTCATTTAGGAATATGGTCATTTTTATACGTCTACAATAGTTATCTATAAATGTAGTCTAAAAATTTTTATATTTAAAAAAAAAAAGTCAGGCTATCAAATTCAGGCCTCCAAAGGATGCCTCTGCATCTGTATTGTTGTTCGCATCCTCTTCCTTGACAGGTATTAGTCGGATCTGAGATTCCTTAGGCTTGTCCCCCTTTGAAAGCTTGAATTTTTTTGATTTTTACAGCCTTGAACCCTCCCTTCTCAGGGCTGTTGGCATTATAGAAGTTTGGAGAAACAACAAAAAAGTGCTTGACAAAGCAGGGTATTGATAAGCCTGCAATGGGAGATGTGCTATGGAATTTAGAGTATGCCTTGCAGCTACAGGAGATTTCAATGCAAAATGAAACCAAATGAGATCAATACTAGTCGCATTGGACATATTTCCCTTCACTTTTCTCATCCACAACCTTCAGATAATAGTATTGTTGACAAGTTTAGTGGGAGGGGAAGTGACAATAGTAAAACTATATGAATTCTCTGTTAGTAAGGCTTGTGTTCTACGAACAACAACTGCATAGTAGTTGGTGTGATGGGTTGTGTTTATGCAAGACTAATTCTGATAGACCTCAATGGATTTGCGAATATGTTAATTTCTGAATGTGTCCTTTTGTGAACATAAATAATGAAAAGATCATTCAATTTGTTTATGTGCACTGACTAGTAACATACTGTTGGCCATATGTATGAGTAAGATGACAAAGATGCTTAGCTATGTCAATTCAATTTGATAACATAGGAAATGGCCTCCAACTAGCTACAACAAAAGGAGACTACTTTCACAGCGTGCCATGTCTCTTCATTAATAAGGGGTAGTGTTTGCCTAGTATCTAAGAGAAAAAAGGAAAGTTGGAGTTATGCAGTTATTCTGTAAAAATCCTCAAAATATCCCCATATGAGTTTCAATTCAAACCTCGTGGTTACATGATGGAGGCAATACACAATTCATTTCACGTTTTCCTCTTCTGCATCCAAATTTTCAGGCAAAAGACAAACTTTCAATGAATTTTTTTTTCCAAAACAGAGGTGAAAATCCTCTAAATATCCCCATATAAGTTTCAATCCAAACCTCGTGGTTACATGATGGAGGCAATCCACAATTCAATTTACGTTTTCCTCTTCTGCATCCAAATTTTCAGTCAAAAGACAAACTTTCAATAAAAAAAATTTCAATATTTTGTAGACTTCTGAACTCATCCATGATTGCCAGTCGCTTAAACTAAAGTGTCCCCTCATCCAAATACATGAGTGGAAAGGTTATTCACTCTCCCTCAATGTGATGCAGAAAATCTGCATGCCCTTGTTTAAAAGCATTAGTGTTTGTTCATTGGTGTTTCCAAAACAAAGCTCCAGGTTCAGATAGACAAACCCATAAATTTCACTGCAATAATAATAATAATTTGGATTGCTATTAAAGTCACATCTTTATATACATGAATATGTTTCTTTCTTAACATTATTTAAAGATTACATATTTATATTGTAGTCACATAAATCTGTCCACTTAATTAAATGAATACTTAGTATTTATTTGATTATTTAACCATCAATTAATAATTAATTAAATTAATATTTAATTAATTCATCTTAACCCTCTTCTCCTATTAATTAAATAAATTATTCAATTTATTTGATTTAATTCACTTAACCAAATTCAGACCATTAATTAGATAAATAAATCATATTTATTTAATTAAATCTTCTCTCACATTTAAATAAATTAATATTTATTTAAATCCCCCAAAATCCCACCTCTCACATTTAAATAAATTAACATTTATTTAAAATCACCTTTATCCTCTACCCACTTGCATTTTCCTACAAAAGCAAGTTGCACAATTATTTTAAATAAATAATTTATTTAAATCACCTTTATCCTCCACCCACTTGTATTTTCCTACAAAAGCAAGTTGCACAATTATTTTAAATAAATAATTTATTTAAATCACCTTTATCCTCCACCCACTTGTATTTTCCTACAAAAGCAAGTTGCACAACTATTTTAAATAAATTATTTATTTAAAATCCTATTTATCCTCACCCACTTGAAACCTTTAATGGTTTCCCTTAAAGTATTCAAACTTGATGGCTTTAAAGTCTTCAAACTTGATGGCTTCCTTCTATAATCTTCTTAAGACTTTAATGGTTTTCCTTAAAGTCTTCAAGCCTTTAATGGTTTCCCTCAAAGTCTTCAAGCATTTTAATGCTTTATCTTCATTTTTCTCATTTAAATAAATTAATATTTATTTGAATATTTATCCAAATGCAAATTACACCATTTAATTGAAATAAATGATTTTATTTTAATTGAAAATACCAAAATTTCTCCCACTTACATTTTCCTACAAAATCCACTTGTATGCCTAAACCCCTTCTAAATTCTTCTAAACCCTTCCTAATTAGCCTAATCCATCCCCTAAATATTGTCACATTCCTAAGCAAATTGGAGTCACTTCTCAAAGACTCCAAAGTCTTTGAAAAGCAATTAATGCTTTGTGTGTTCAACAAATTAACCCTCAAAGTCTTGGATAACCTTTGAAAGCTTTCAACCTTCAACCACTAAATGGCTCAAAGTCTTTGAAAACCATTGAAGGCTTTCAACCTTCAACCACTTAATCCCCAAAGTCTCCAATAACCATTAATGGTTACCTCAAACCCTCCCACATGGTTAAAACATTTGTTTTGACTCAACCTCTACCCAACCCAAAGGTCTCATCAGGCCATTAATGCTTTGACCATGATTATCTCTTAAACATTTGCACAAAGGTTTATCCTTGGATTAACTCTTAATCCAATGGGTAATCTTAATTTAGACTTGACCCTTACCTTCTAGATAACCATGAGGTCTTCTCAGGCCTTTAATGCCTCCAACCTCTTCTCTCAACCCAATCCTATGTTGACACTTGTCACCATTTTATTGGTGCCAATTGTGCACATGGATCCCCAACTTTCAAACTTGGCCCTTGATTAAACCATTCAATCTTAACCCTTCATTTCCCCATTTCTTCTATAAATAGAACCCTTCTCCTCAAGCAAAAGGAAGCATTTTAGAGTATTGTTGTTATACTGGCATTAGCATAGAGCTTTTTCATAGCATCACTATCTACTCTTGCATAGTATTTGCTTATCATATTCAACCATCTTGAATCTCCATATGGCATCCATGGCTAGTGCTAAAAGCTGAGAGCTACACTCATTTGGGACTTGGAGAGGAGAGAAACAAGGGAGAAGCATCAAAAGGCATCATGGAAGCATCTTAGGGAGGCTCTTCTCCTTTCTTTTATTTTTTTAAACTTCTTTCATGCTTTTTGAAATCTCTCTTGATATGTTTGGAATGGTTTTTAGTTCTTTGTTTTGTTTTTATGGTTGAAACTAACTTATTAACATTGAACTTTGTTGTTGCCTTGTCCCCATTTCCATGACATCATTTGGTGAACCCGACGTGAAAGGGCACTCATCAAGAAAGGACTCATCAAAATCTTTAATGAACCAAAAGATGGTCCTCGCCCGCGCTTCAATAGCGATAAACCAAACTTCTGGAACAAGAATAAAAATATCGTCAACGATGGGGTTGTGGATGCTCGAACTATCCAAAATGCACAACCTGTGGTTCGGTTTGCAGGACAAAATCCTCCACCTCAGAATAACACAAATGTTCCTCCTAATCAAGGTCGCATCACATCTCATGATGAACCAAGACCTCGTCCACAAAAACAAAAACGCACATACACTCCCTTAGGGGAACCCATTGAAACAGTGTTGCGACAACTCCTTTCTCAGAATTTGGTCACTCTACCTAAACTATCCAACTATGAGCCTCAGGTCAAACCAGCATGGTGGAGAGATACTGAACACTGTGAGTTCCATCAAGGACGAGGACACAAGACAAGTAATTGTCACCGATTGAAAGATCTCATTCAGGATCTTATTGACCGAGGAGAAATTGAAATTGAAGGGCATGACCCAAAAACAACCAATAATGATCATTAGATGTTCAAGAATCCACTTCCATCGCAAGATCAAAGGGGTCCTTCGACGTCCAGACGAGGTCCTGGTACCACTGATTATACGCAAGCTGCGTATAACTACACTGTCAATCACCTGTATGATGCCAGTGAACAAATTGCAACTATCACCTTCAAAAATCCCACCTCAAATTGCAATGTTGTTACGCGTCGCGGCAAAGTTACCATCAAGGCAGCTCCACAAGGCACCACCTCCATCCCAAAGCAGTACAATCTTGTGGAACAATTAGACAAAAAGCCTGCGCTTATATCCATTTTAGAGCTATTACACCTGTCACCATCTCATAAAACAATCTTGGATCAAGCACTCCAAGAGGCGTCAGTCCCTGCAAACCTGAACACGGACCAATTTCAAGCCATGGTTGGAAATCTAAAGTCATCACCTTGTCTCACTTTTTCCAAAAGTGACAACTCTTCATTCCAACAACCTCATAACGCCTCACTCCACATTGAAGGCTTTGTCAACCAACACAGGATCAAGCGAGTCTTGATCGATAATGGAGCAGGCCTAAACATTTGCACACTACAGTTGGTCACAGCATTGGGATATGCAATAGAATCAGTGGATCCTCGCAAGAAGATCACCATCAAGGCCTATGATGATGCAGAGCGTTCATCCAAAGGAGTTGTGGTACTACCAATCCGAGTGGGCCCTGTGGTAAAGCACATCATCTGTCAGGTTCTGGACCTTCCTCTGCCATATAATCTATTATTAGGGAGACCTTGGATACATGCCATGCAAGCCGTTCCATCTACCTACCATCAATGTATCAAGTTCCCACATAACGGTGCAGAGATCACAATCCTGGGCGATGCAAATCCCTTCGCATTTTGCCATAATATCAGCCATCAACCGGAGATTACTGTTCCTAATAATAGGGAAGCTATTTCTTCCACATCATATGTAAATCCCACCTCTCTTACCAGTTCAAACACTCCTATACCCAAGCAAGAAAAGCTTAAGATGAAAGTCGCAGAGGAAGGTCCTGGAGAATACAACTTAAGTCAGCTCTTTTGTGTGGGACAAATGCCCACTTCTCCTAGAACACATGGTAAACCACAACAGTTACTCCAGCAACCACTAATCACGCCTGCATGTGCCTTGATGCCTTTCGTCCTTGGAAGGAGTCAAGAGGAAGAAACACAAGATGAGGACCTAGCGGACTGGATCTATAAAGATCCCATCACCACTGACATACTGCGAGTTACACTTCCTACAGAACAGTATGGCAAAGGCCTCCTCATTATGCAAAGAATGGGATATGATGGTCAGAGTGCTTTGGGATACTGCAAACAAGGACGACATGAACCGCTGCTGCCAGAGTTCAAGCCCAAAGGTAATACAGGCCTAGGCTTTGAAAAAGAGATCCTTCCTAAACTCAGATTTAAAGGAAAACCTAGCAAACCATTTTGCCCACCTACTGTAAAGAGGACACCTTTCATAATCAAAGCACCATCAAGCAATATTGTCACTGCCCCATCGAGGCTCACAAACCCACCGCAACCATCATCAGTGCCAAAAATCCCACCAATCGAACTAGTAATCCCATCCACAACAGTCATCACATCAATAAAACCATTCATAGCAGCAACTATATTGGAACCCGTAGCAGCATCTATGGCACCAGCCGTTCCAATAGAAGCCACTAAATCAACACTGTCGATACTTCCAGTGACAAAACCTTTAAACCCCATCACAGTTCCTGCAGCACCGATCACCTCAAAGGTACATAAACCAATCACACCTGCAGTATTCAACTCCAGCGACATCCCAGTATGGTATAGCAATCGGATGCTGGAAAGTGATTCAAAGACCGACTCACATGAGTGGGAATTTGATTCTGTACAGCTTAACACGTCAGATGAGGAAGACACGTCACCACCTCCACCACGCAAAGACATTCCTGTTTACGGAGAAGCACAGATAAAGACCACTTGGGTACCTGAGCTGGAAACATCTTCCACAGACCCTACGTCTCATCCTACGCCGGATTCTGATAGGGAGAGTACCATCAACGACCTTCACCACACTGTCTTAACCCTCACTGATACATCTCCCGCACTTAACTTAATCGATGAAGTAATGCCCATTATCCACCCTGAACTCATCGAATGGAACCAACCAAATCCCCCATGTCTTGACCTCTTCCAAAACGATGAGGCTATCATTGACTTTTTGGAATTAAGGGATAATCTACCAAGCGGGGATCACAAAGCTGGATTCGCCATTGAACTTAATAGCGCAGCATACTTCGGGGCAGATGCCAAACCCTTCAGCTGCAAAAATATAACATTAAAACATGGATCTTCTAGTGAAAACCACACTGTGGCACTGTTTGATCCAACAAAAGTAAAAAGAAAGAGCGTATCCAACGGTGAAAACCTCTCTGAGGCACTCGAGGATGAAGGGTTTGACATTCTCCCTGCTAGTACACAACAAGAACGATCGACGATTCTCATTGAGGAGACTAAAGAATACAATGTGGGGACTCCTGAAAACCCTCATATCATACATCTGGCATCTCTTCTCACTCCAGAGGAACAGCCTCAATTTATAGAGTTCTTCCAACAGCGTCAGATCAACTTTGCATGGTCATATGCAGACATGCCTGGGCTTGATCCAGATTTAGTCATGCATCATCTCACAGTAGCAAAAGGAGCCAAACCTGTCAAGCAGAAGCTTCGTAAGATGCATCCTCAGATTGCCATGCTAGTCAAAACAGAACTCAAGAAACTCCTAGATGTTGGTTTCATTAGACTAATTGATTACGCAGAATGGATCTCCAATATTGTGCCAGTCGGCAAACCAAAAGGGGGCATCCGCATTTGTACAGACTTCAGAGATCTGAATAAGGCATGTCCTAAGGATGACTTTCCCCTACCAAATATCGACATCATAGTGGATTTGACAGCAGGACATGCCATGCTTTCACTCATGGATGGCTTTTCAGGATACAATCAAATAAAGATCGCACCAGAGGACCAACATAAGACAGCCTTCACATGTCCATGGGGCACATACTGCTGGAATGTAATGCCTTTTGGTCTAAAGAATGCAGGAGCGACCTATCAAAGAGCAATGACCACCATCTTCCATGACATGATGCATACTATGATGGAAGATTATGTGGATGATTTACTAGCAAAATCACTTACTAGAGAAGGACATCTTCACATCTTAGATAAAATCTTTGATAGACTGGAACAATACCATGTTCGACTCAACCCAAAGAAATGTGTCTTCGGAGTGACCTCCGGGAAGCTTCTAGGATACATTGTCTCAAGCAAAGGCATTGAGGTCGATCCAGCAAAGGTTAAAGCAATCATGGACATGCCACCTCCAAAGAATATCAGTCAGCTAAGAACACTACAAGGACGGCTTCAATCTATCCGCAGATTCATTGCACAATTGGCTGATAAGTGTCACCCATTCACACACTTGCTACACAAGAACATCCGCTTTCAGTGGGATGCCCGATGCCAGCAAGCATTTCAGGCACTTAAAAACTATCTCATGAATCCACCATTGCTGATGCCACCAGATCCAAGTAGACCGTTGTTACTTTATATCTCAGCGACAAGTACAGCACTGGGTGTGCTACTGGCACAACATAATGCAGAAGGAAAAGAGTGTGCTATTTACTATATCTCTCGCACACTGGTGGGCTATGAACTCAATTACACACCTATTGAGTGAGCTTGCCTAGCAGTAATCTTGGCAGCCACTAAATTGAGGCACTATCTGTTGACACACAAGGTACAACTCATTGCAAAGATTGATCCACTCAAGTATTTACTCAGCAAAGCAGCATTGACAGGTCGCTTGGCCAAATGGGTGATGATTCTAAGTGAATTTGACATTGAGTACGTGGACCGTAAAGCTATCAAAGGTCAAGTTATTGCAGATCAGTTGGTCGATGCGCCACTCATAGACGATCATCCTCTCATTTCCAATTTTCCAGATGAAGAGATATTCATGATCACAACAGCACAACCATGGAAACTATATTTTGATGGTTCATACACTAGGCACGGCTTGGGGGCAGGCATTCTGTTTATCACACCTCAGGGTGATAGCATCCCGAAGTCTTACAGGCTCACATTTCCATGCACCAACAACATAGCAGAGTATGAGGCCTTGATCACAGGACTCAGGCTAGCCATACAATGGAAATTACAAGAACTGCAAGTATATGGCGATTCCCAACTAGTCATTCGACAAGCAACCGATGAATATCAGACCAAAGATGATAAACTCATGCCATACAAGCAAATGGTGGACACTCTAAAGACATCATTTACTACTATCACTTTTGAGCAGATACCAAGAGATCAGAATCGAGCTGCTGACGCTATGGCTACCATCGCATCTCTACTAGATCTTCCACAGAATTCAACATGCTACGAGTTCTTGGTAGAACAGCTTTGGATCCCCGCTTATGATATCCCCGAATCTGAAATGATATGTTGCCTTGTTGGTTCTGAATCCCCATGGTACGGTGAGTCCTACACCTATCTCCGCGATCACACCCTTCCTCCCAACCAATCAAATAACCAACGTAAAACCTTCATTCGCCAAACTGCTCGATATACCATTATTGCCGAAACCCTATACCGACGCGGTCTTGATGGTACTCTCCTTCGATGTCTAGAACAAGGTGAGATAACAAAGGCTTTGGAAGAGGTACATGAAGGAATTTGCGGGACTCACTCAAGTGGTCCATCACTAGCCAAGAAGATCATGCGAGCTGGATACTATTGGCCATCTATGGAAAAGGATTCCTACTACTTTGTCAGGAAGTGCAAAAAATGTCAAGTTCATGGCGACCTAATACATGCACCAGCTCAAGAACTGCAACCACTCACAACACCATGGCCTTTTTGTCAATGGGGTCTTGATCTTGTGGGTAAAATCCATCCATCTTCATCCAATGGCCATAAATTCATTATTACCGCCACCGAATATTTCACCAAGTGGATCGAAGCTGTTCCACTTACCCAAGTCACCGGCAAGCAGATCGCCTCATTCATCCTCAACTACATCATCTGCCGGTATGGTGTACCCATGTCCATCATCACAGATAACGGTCTTCCTTTCAAAAATCAGGATGTCCGTGAGCTTTGTGAGAAATTTCATATCCAACACCGCTTTTCCACTCCCTATTACCCACAAGGCAATGGTCAGGCCAAAGCATCCAATAAAAACATATTGAGGATCCTAAAGAAGACAGTCAATGATGCCGGCCGTGATTGGCATGTTCAATTGAATCCAGCGCTATGGGCATATCGAACTAGCATTCGGACCCCTACAGGTGCAACTCCTTATTCATTGGTCTATGGTGCTGAAGCTATCTTACCTATTGAGGTCGAGATACCATCCTTACGAGTTTCATTGCACAATCTCATCGATGATGAAGCATACAGAGTATCCCGTCTTCAGGACTTAGAGTTACTAGATGAGAAGCGACAAGCTGCATACAATCACCTCAAAGCCTATTAGAAGCGCATGAGAAGAAGCTACAATCACCGAGTTAGATCTCGTACATTTGAGGTAGGTGATCTTGTTCTACGAGAGAATCCTCGCAACCAACCAAACAGAGAACATCAAGGCAAGTTTGAATCAAATTGGCTCGGCCCATATGTTGTCACTGCTGTGTTCGGGTCCGGGGCATATCAGTTGGCTACATCAGAAGGAGAACCGCTTGCAGATCCAATTAACAGCATGCACCTCAAACGGTTTTATACCTAAGGTGTATAGAGCATCAGGATCCCCTGCATATCAGAAAATACCAAAAACATTCAGAAAAATGTCCTAAAGAAAATACCAAAAACATTCAGAAAAATGTCCTAAAGAAAATACAAAAACATTCAAAAAAGTAAAGAAAAATCATGCATCCAAACGGTGAACAACCACTCCAGTGGCACCTTGGGTAAGTACGATGGCAAAAACCTGGCAAACAGGCACCACTCGTAAAGGCAATGGCTCCAGTATCTTTCAGGCTCGTTGCGATCACATTCATACATACACACATCCATCCATCTAACCATGGCTTGTTATTTGATATGTAATCCAAGAAAGTACTTCATGCGTCTGGCATCCCGCTTTTTCATAAATCATGTCCAACTTGGGGGCAATGCCTTCAATCTAGATGATGGAAGTGGATTCTACATTACTGGTGATTCATTGGCAAAAACATTCAAAAATGACTCACAAAATCCAAAAAACATTCAAAAACTATTACACAAAATCCAGAAACATCGAAAAACCCATCGAAAATCACACAAAAACATGGCAACACCTTGTACATATTCATTCAAGCAGATACAAAACAAACATTGACAAAATACTCACACAAATGACCACTTATCACTCGACCAACACAATCAACATCAACAATCCAAACTGTCTTAAACAAGGATGCATCCTTCCTTATCAAAACAAAGACAAGATGACATTTTCTTTGACAAGAAAATTATGTTAAGCTATCAAATACTTGGTTGATTTATGAGTACAATCATTTGTTTATCTGTATCGGGATCTTTCAGCATTGTTTTGTATCGTTTGCGCATTACTTCCGATGAAGTACTGGGGCATGTACTAATGGTGTCTACGTGGGAAGTTCACCAAGCTACATGATCTTATGCAAAATGCAGTCATAGATCATTACGGCTTGCTGACTACAACGTATACCTCGACCATATGAGCATGAACCATTACCAAGGATCCATATTCTTTATTCTTTATGTATATATTGTTTGTTTGCAGGTACAATTCTCTTTCTTTGGTTCCTCCTACCTCATCCAAACTGGATAAAGGTTTTATCTCTTATTACGGTATGCACTTGTCTCAGGATATGATCAGCCTAAGATCAAGGAGGACGTTCCAAGTCATGCATGAAAGGAGATAATCCTTATCTGTTCCGCAAGCAATACTCAGGTCAACTTGATCCATTATATCAAGTTGCTTGTATTAACTTGCTATATAAAAATCCATGTAAGAAATACTCTGGTCATCTTGAATCATTATGTCAAGATGCTTGTATTCTCTTCCAACATTTTAAAGCTCAATGATGAAAAATAAAGCACCATGGATCGTCATTCCATCTCATTTGTATATATTGCATTTCGTTGCATTCCACCCATCCATACATTCATAATAGTTTCATATCATGCATACGTAGTCATAATAATGCATACTCTATTTTACTCATCTTCTTCCATAGGACTCGATCCTAGTCCTCCATATCTTCTATCTAACATCAAATCCCCCCTCACCCTCCCTATCTTGATCATCAACATCATCCTAATCCCTTCATCGCTTCCCATCCTCACTCATCCACAAAATTAAGCCAGTTACTCTGTCTACACAGATACATCGACTCCCACACACCTAGACTATCAACAGATACTCTGATCAAGTATCTTCGGGTCTCAACAGGTAATCGATTATGGTAATCCTAGACTACATCAGGCATTTATCACAATGACCTAGTCTCAACGGGGCTACCATGATTCCCCACAACCATCCATCACACACACACACTATCAATTGATCAACCAATCAAACACAATCCAACGGACAATTACATCAATTGTCTACGTCTCAACGAGTATTTTGCTTCATATACCTTGACTTCATCGGGCAATTACATCAATTGTCTAAGTCACCATCAGGTCACTTTGATTCACTTACTCAGACTTTATCATGTCCAAGCGACCAACTGACATCAACTGTCACGCTTTGACTTGACCGGGGCAATTCAACCGATTGCACCAGATTGTCCAACCAATTTTGATCAATTGTATAGCATCAATCAAAACCCCACACTACATCTGCTATGTATGTCTTGCATGACCTCAGGGTACTCGTTGGCTTGTTGTTTCTTCATATTCACTCCATTTTCTCCCATTCTTTCATCATTAGTTCTAATTTCTTCTATTCTACCTCCCCTCCACTTTTCATTCTTTTTCGAGAGATCGCCCGATTTTTTTTTTTAAAAAAAAAAAAAAACATTCGGCCCATCTCTCGAGGGGGCATACCACCCATTAAATTTACATTTTATGGGGCATTTCTTCACACCTATTTTTCTTTCTTTGAAACGACGCGATAAACCGCACCGTCTCAAAGAGGGGCAAATGTAGTCACATAAATCTGTCCACTTAATTAAATGAATACTTAGTATTTATTTGATTATTTAACCATCAATTAATAATTAATTAAATTAATATTTAATTAATTCATCTTAACCCTCTTCTCCTATTAATTAAATAAATTATTCAATTTATTTGATTTAATTCACTTAACCAAATTCAGACCATTAATTAGATAAATAAATCATATTTATTTAATTAAATCTTCTCTCACATTTAAATAAATTAATATTTATTTAAATCCCCCAAAATCCCACCTCTCACATTTAAATAAATTAACATTTATTTAAAATCACCTTTATCCTCTACCCACTTGCATTTTCCTACAAAAGCAAGTTGCACAATTATTTTAAATAAATAATTTATTTAAATCACCTTTATCCTCCACCCACTTGTATTTTCCTACAAAAGCAAGTTGCACAATTATTTTAAATAAATAATTTATTTAAATCACCTTTATCCTCCACCCACTTGTATTTTCCTACAAAAGCAAGTTGCACAACTATTTTAAATAAATTATTTATTTAAAATCCTATTTATCCTCACCCACTTGAAACCTTTAATGGTTTCCCTTAAAGTATTCAAACTTGATGGCTTTAAAGTCTTCAAACTTGATGGCTTCCTTCTATAATCTTCTTAAGACTTTAATGGTTTTCCTTAAAGTCTTCAAGCCTTTAATGGTTTCCCTCAAAGTCTTCAAGCATTTTAATGCTTTATCTTCATTTTTCTCATTTAAATAAATTAATATTTATTTGAATATTTATCCAAATGCAAATTACACCATTTAATTGAAATAAATGATTTTATTTTAATTGAAAATACCAAAATTTCTCCCACTTACATTTTCCTACAAAATCCACTTGTATGCCTAAACCCCTTCTAAATTCTTCTAAACCCTTCCTAATTAGCCTAATCCATCCCCTAAATATTGTCACATTCCTAAGCAAATTGGAGTCACTTCTCAAAGACTCCAAAGTCTTTGAAAAGCAATTAATGCTTTGTGTGTTCAACAAATTAACCCTCAAAGTCTTGGATAACCTTTGAAAGCTTTCAACCTTCAACCACTAAATGGCTCAAAGTCTTTGAAAACCATTGAAGGCTTTCAACCTTCAACCACTTAATCCCCAAAGTCTCCAATAACCATTAATGGTTACCTCAAACCCTCCCACATGGTTAAAACATTTGTTTTGACTCAACCTCTACCCAACCCAAAGGTCTCATCAGGCCATTAATGCTTTGACCATGATTATCTCTTAAACATTTGCACAAAGGTTTATCCTTGGATTAACTCTTAATCCAATGGGTAATCTTAATTTAGACTTGACCCTTACCTTCTAGATAACCATGAGGTCTTCTCAGGCCTTTAATGCCTCCAACCTCTTCTCTCAACCCAATCCTATGTTGACACTTGTCACCATTTTATTGGTGCCAATTGTGCACATGGATCCCCAACTTTCAAACTTGGCCCTTGATTAAACCATTCAATCTTAACCCTTCATTTCCCCATTTCTTCTATAAATAGAACCCTTCTCCTCAAGCAAAAGGAAGCATTTTAGAGTATTGTTGTTATACTGGCATTAGCATAGAGCTTTTTCATAGCATCACTATCTACTCTTGCATAGTATTTGCTTATCATATTCAACCATCTTGAATCTCCATATGGCATCCATGGCTAGTGCTAAAAGCTGAGAGCTACACTCATTTGGGACTTGGAGAGGAGAGAAACAAGGGAGAAGCATCAAAAGGCATCATGGAAGCATCTTAGGGAGGCTCTTCTCCTTTCTTTTATTTTGTTAAACTTCTTTCATGCTTTTTGAAATCTCTCTTGATATGTTTGGAATGGTTTTTAGTTCTTTGTTTTGTTTTTATGGTTGAAACTAACTTATTAACATTGAACTTTGTTGTTGCCTTGTCCCCATTTCCATGACATCATATATTATCAAAATCTATGATATACCTAGATCAATCCACTAGCTAGGTATTGGTACATCTATTGATTTGAGACTAATCTCACTCTAATTTCACTTTCTCCAATAGGACTTTAGGCCTGCAACCTATATAGTGAGCTTCTTGACATCTCTCCCAATATTAACTTAATATGAGTTGATTCCAAACATGCCAACCCAACCTATATAGGGAGCTTCTTAACATGTCTCCCGATATTAACTTGATATGAGTTGATTCCAAACATGCCAACCTAATATGATCTATATTTCTATCCCTGCAACTCTTGCTGCATAGTGGCAACAACCATCCAATCCTATTAATTGATTGCAGACTCCTTGCTACTATCTTTTCTGAATGAGGAGTGTACTATTTTGTAGCCTCAACCTAGTGACCCTATTCTTTGTGCCCTTGATGCTGGCTATTGCACCTCTTTTCAGTGCAAGTCCCAGTTTAATAATACCATTTCTTCATCGTATGAAAATATGATATTCTTGAAGACCATTACTATCAAAAATTAAATAAATTAACAATTCTACTTTATGAAATAACTGAATAGATTCAATCATATCCAAGTTTTATTTGTAACATCTTTTATATATGGTCATGCATTTTATATATGAACATATTTTTATAACATTCTTAACATATATAATTCTTTAAATTCTAAATCTTAGTTAACAGTAAACAAAATGGTTTATGATTTATTATATTATGTGTGAGTGTTAACTACAATAAATACCATAGCAAATTCCATTGAGTATGTATATGGTTGTATATGTCTAGAAATATGAATTTATATTGTATATTGTGTGGTGATTGGTGCAACATAGGTGTGTATATATGTGTGTGTGTGTGCACGCGTGCATATACTGCAAGCTGTCTAAAATGAACATATATCCTATATATTCCATTTGAGAACAATTTATAATAGAGACTACTCTAAGAGTAGCATACATTGTATATTGGCTGGTGATTGGTGCAATATAGGTGTATATGTATGCATATATATTTGTGCATAGTCTTTTTGCCATCAATAAAGGCCTCTTTTGGTGATTATGTAAATACTTAGATGTATAATCTGATGCATTTCCAGACTAAGTTTTACAAGAAAAAAACACCACATTGTAAGATGGAGGCCAAAATTCTCAACAATAAATAAAAGACAGCTCGCTCTAATTCAAGTTTTCTACAAAAATAGCTTGATCAACATTTTCCATACATTGTAAGATGGAGACTAAAATTCTCAACAATAAATAGAAGGCAGCTCAGTGTAATTCACATTTTCTACAAAAAATTGCTTGATCAAAATTTTCCATACATCAGATATTAATGCTATGTGTATGTGTGCATGCGTACATATACCGCAAGCTATGTGTGTGTGTGCACGCGTGCATATACCGCAAGCTATCTAAAATGAACATATATCCTATACATTCCATTTGAGAACAATTTATAACAGAGACTATTCTAAGAGTAGCATACATTGTATATTGGCTGGTGATTGCTGCAATATAGGTGCATATTTTTTGCATAGTCTTTTAGCCATCAGTAAAGGCCTCTTTTGGTGATTATGTAAATACTTAGATGTATAATCTGATGCATTTCCAGACTAAGTTTTACAAGAAAAAAACACCACATTCTAAGATGGACGCCAAAATTCTCAACAATAAATAAAAGACAGCTCACTGTAATTCAAGTTTTCTACAAAAATAGCTTGATCAACATTTTCCATACATTGTAAGATGGAGACTAAAATTCTCAACAATAAATAGAAGGCAGCTCAGTGTGATTCAAGTTTTCTACAAAAAATGGGTTGATCAAAATTTTCCATACATCAGATATTAGTGCTTGGAGAATAAAATCTTGCTTTCCTTTGTATATATATACATATGTATAGAAAAATATGTACACTTTGCTGTGGATTCTTCTTACGATTTATTAGATATTAGTGCTTGGAGAATAAAATCTTGCTTTCCTTTGTGTATATATACATATGTATAGAAAAATATGTACACTTTGCTATGGATTCTTCTTACAATTTATTAGCCTAAAGTTGCAATTCTTTATCTCCATAACAAACAACCTGAGAATTGGCTGCCCAAAGGGAAAAATTTCCTATGTCTTGTCACCTCTTCAAGATTGCAATGTTCATTTTTGGCTTTCCCTCTTACTTTCGACATACATGTTCAAGTCAAATAGTTTGAAGATTGTATTCCAACTATTGATTATCAAAGACCATTGCTGCATTCTTTTGGGTGCCTCAGTTTATCGTAATTGCATGATGTCTCTTCCAACATTTTTAATAAATAAATCCTATTCAGAATTCTGTTGCATTCCTTGTTCTATCTGGTAGGCATATACTTTTGGGAACTCCAACTGCATTTCAGCGCTTGTTTCATTTTGGTTTTGTTATGGATTTGGTGCCCATGTCATTCAATTTCAGAGGATTGTTATTTTGTTAATTTGAATTGGGTATGTTGGTTGCACTGAAGCTTTGGTTTGGGATCTCTATGTTTGCCACATATCGAGAGGGTTCAAACTCATACACTCCAGAATTTCATACAATACAAATGAATGATTTAACAAACCATATATGCGTTCAGTCTTTTGAACCCTCCCCAGCTGCTTCATTAATAGACCATCTCCATGCTAAGGCAATATATATATATATATATATATATATATATATATATATATATATATATATATATATATATATATATATATATATATATATAAAGTGGAAAATCGCGATCGAACCCTAGTTGCTCTCCCCTCTTCCAACTCCAAGGAGAGAGAAGGGAGATTCACTAGGGTTGATGGTTTTCACTTAGGGGAGAGACTTTACATTCAAAAGAGGGGTTGAAACCCACAAGATCCAATCCCACGCAATGCAAGATTGGATGCTAAATGTGTTTCAAGGGTTAAGAAAGCAAGGCTACCCTCTTTTGTAAAGAATGTGCATAGAAGAATTGAGCTAGGAATGCATAGAAAGTGACAAAGATTCACTTATAAACTGAGATAGGGATACAGTATGAAGCTGCGGACCTGGAATTAGCAGTAAAATGTCGATACGGCGCTGTCCTGCAAATTTGAGAAAAAGTTGTCGGGACGATGGCGCCCGAGCGCCACGGTCCTCCGAAAAATCTGCGAAACGAAGGGGGATCTGTTCGTCTCTGCACAAGGATTCCAGATCTTCAATTTCAGCCGCGTACCTACAACCTACACACAGAAAAGCGAAGATGATTGGGGGGTTAGGGAGTAGGGGTTTGCCTTTAGGTCAAACCCCGGTTTTGGAATTAACCAAGAAATGAGCAATGCTGTAAATGTAAATGTCTGTAATGTAAAACAAGTACTAATACCTTGTTGTAAGGATGTTTGTATCCTTATGTGTGAAGGTATAGATGTTGTATGTTGTATGTTGTAGTAGTATGTTGTAAGTGATCTCCTCTTCAATGGTTGAATCCTTTTCTTGAATGCAAAACTTAGCCTTGAATGGAGACTTGAAATGATCAATTGCTTGAAAGAATGCTTGAATGCTTGAATGCTTGAGTATAGTTTCCACGCCTTTTCCCTCATGTGTGTCTCTCTTATCCAAACGAGAGAGGAAAATGTAGTTTATATACTTGTCATTTAGGGCTGATAGACTGATTTTCCCGACCTTAGGCCGACCAGGAAAGTTAATTTTCAAATTTGCAAACATAAAGACCCGAGACCCCTTAGGAGACCGGGCCCAAAATAGGCCCAGGGACCAGGGCGCTGGGCGCTCTGGTCCCACCTCCCGGGATAGCAGGGTGCAAGGAGGTTCAGGCCAGGGTGCTTGAAAAATGCAGTTTTCAGTGTCATAATTAGGTTTCGGGGTCTCCATTCAGGTTGCGTGTTGCGTCGCCATCGTGAAGACCGAAATGCAGTCGAAATTGCAAGTGTCGCAATTTTAGGACGCTACATTTAGCCCCCACTTTAGCGGCAGTATGTATGCTCATACTTCCGGTAAAGTACAAGGAAACAATATTGAAAGACTTTCACCATGTCAAGGAGGCAAGATACACCAAGCCCCCAGTGGAGTAAGGATCTTACGACTTCGATTGACAAGGTAAAAGGGAAGATCATGAGAGAGAACCATGACTGTCAGTAGCAAGGTTCCCTCACTATGAGTCATGCAAGAAAGATATCAAAAATTTTCAAGGCAAGGTTAAATTTGCCAAGAAATTTTCAAGTATCTTGAAAACATATGAACGGGATGTATGCCCCCCTATGTTAAAGCGATCTCACACGCCTCACCGGGGGTGATTGCTTTAAGGTAGTGATACATATAAGAATGAGAAAGGAAAGGAGTACGTTATCGCAAGGATTTAGCCCCCAAGTGTGAGATAAGCCCAAGGATAATAGACACAAAACACAAAGCACAAGGTGACTTCGCTTTCCTCGGGGTCAGTATGCTGTATGATAATTCATGTATATCATATGTATGTATGCATAATTGTTCTTCATTCCCTAATCAAGGAAGGTCACCTAGAAGAAGGGAACACATGTGTCTTTTGAGTCAACATGAGAGAGACCAAAAGAGATCTCAATGCTTTGCATCGTCCTCAAGTAGACAACACTAAGGACAACAAATAGAAGAATGAGAATAACATATAGAAGAAGTAACACAAGAGAGGAGGAGAGAATCTGCTATGCTAATGTAACTAGTCTAGCACGTCATCTACCCCCCGATCTTGCTGATCAATGTTTCGGGAAGGTAGGGAACATGCTAGAGGAGGAACATCCAACACAGCAGATGGAGCTATCACAAGATCCAAACAAGGGCTATGTTCATATCCCAAGCCACGGTGTTCTTGTCTAGGAGCTAGGATAAGTGCTTTAGAAAATTCATTAGATAAATGGTTATCAATATCAACAAGTTCATATTCACTATCAGAATGAACAGGAGTAATATTTTCATCATGAATAACATTTTCATCTATAGCATCATCAAGATTTATAAAAATAGGATCTTTAACTCGCACAGGATCAAGACCATCATGCATCTTATGTTTAGGAGATTTAGGCTCAATGTTCGGCTGAGGAGAAAATGGAATAATGCTTGTTGAAGGTGTTTTTGGAGATTGCAAAGTTTGAGAGACAGCTGCCTGAGCTCTAAGACGACGCTTTCGTTGACGTTCGTGTGCAGAATGATTTCGCCTAGTCTTAGTATGAAGTTGCGAAGATTGAGGAGGAGGAATGTTCTCATCCTTATCACTTGGGTGTTTAGGTTGTGGTCTCTTAGGCTGGATAATAGGAGAAGAAGAAGGTCTCTTCTCTCTATAGAAGGAAGGAGGAGGGACTGCTCCATACAAAGGAGGAATATTTGGTTTAGGAAGAAGACCAAGTCCATCATGACGAGGAGGTATAGGTCTACTTTTAGAAGGTTTATTAGGCATAGACATAGTCACATCCATAGGGATGGGTTGGGAATCTTCTTGAGGAAAGATATTAGTTTTATCTTTCAAAGGAAGAACTTCCTTCTCAAGAATGATAGAAATGTCAAGTTTAGGTGTTCTAGGTTCACTTAGAGATAGGATCATATCCGTTTTCCACTTTTGATAAGATTTGAAAAGATGATCACTTCGCGGAGGAAGAGATTGGAATTGTTTAGGCCAAAAGTAATCAATAGGAACGCTAGAAGTTCTTTCAGCTGGTTTAAAGAGACTATGATTGACAATAACAACTTCACCATTATGGGGAAATTTCAAACACTTATGAATAGGAGAAGCAATAGCTTTCATGGAAGATAGCCAAGGATAGCCAAGCTTCACACGAAATTGTTCGGAAGATGGAATAATAGCAAAGTTCACATCAAGAGATTTGTTATGGACCTCAATAGGCAATGTAATAGAACCAATCGCAGGAGAAGAAAATGCATCAAATAGTTTCACAATCACATCTGTTTTGTCATAAATCACTTGATTCAATTGCAAAGTAAAAAGAAATTCTTCAGTAATAACATTAATCATGCACGAAGGATCAATAAGCACTCCACGACAAGGTGTATTCTTGACTTTTGCAACTATGTATAAAGGACCATCAGGTGCCCTAATGGTTTCACTGGAATCAAATGTGATGGAAGGTTCTTTAGGGTTTTCTTGCTGCTCTACAAAGTTAATCACATTCGGAGTCATAGACACAAGACCATCAGATGAGAGAGAGGAATCATTAGCCTCAATCGCATTAGAGGTATGAGAAGGTAATGGATCAGTAAAAATCTGAAGATTTTGATTAGGAGGAGCTATAGATGTATTGCCTTTATCATTCACTCCAGAAACAGAAATAGTGTTATTATCAATCAAATCTTGAATTTTACCCTTTAAAGAAAAACATTTTTCAGTATCATGCCCAGGCTGACGATGAAATTGACAAAAAGCTTTGTTATCAAAATAAGGTGAAGTAATCTTTGCAGGATCAATTTGTCTTATAGGAGGAAGAGTAAGCACATTTTGTTCCAATAACTTATTCATAATACTATGCAATGATTCATTCAAAGGAGTATACTTTCTTTCTTTCTTGAAAAATTTAGAAATAGGAGGCACACCTGATGCTGCATTCACATTGTTGTTGATGATGTTTTCATTGAATTTGATGGAATCTCTGTTCGGTTTAAACTTCCCAAATGGTTGTTGACTGCTATCACCCTTATCACTCGGAGCCATAGGATGTGATTGTTCCATTTGACTCACAGTCAGTTGATAATTGTGAAGAGTTGCACACAACTGTTGGAAAGAAGTAAACTCAGAAAACAGAAGTTTGTCTCGAATATCTTTTTGTAAATTAGAAATAAAGATTCTTTCAATATCATTGTCAGGCACTAGAAAAGAAATTTGAGCATACAAATGCTTATATCTACCAATGAAATCAGTCACTTTTTCTTTAACACCTTGTTTACAATGCATTAAATCAATCAAAGTAACTTTAGGACTTATATTGTTTTGAAATTGTTGAATGAAAGCATTTGCAAGTTGTTCGAAAGAAGTAATAGAATAGGAAGGCAACGAGCAATACCATTGTAGGGCTTTGTCTCTTAATGTTCTAGTGAACAGTTTTGCAAGCAACCTTTGGTCATAAGCAAAATCAGTACATATTGTTTGAAAAGTCTTAACATGTGTTAGAGGATCACCTTTACCATTATAAAGCTCCAAATGCGGGATTTCAACATGTTTAGGAGGGATAGCTCGAACAATGTCAAGAGAAAGTGGGCTCGCAACATCAAATGTGGGCACACTAAACTTAGATTGATTCATAGAGGCAATTTGTTGCTGTAAAGAAGAGACAGTTTGTGCAAGATTGTTAGATTGAGATGGAGGTGTTATGTTATTGAAAGAAGGTGAAGAGTAAGGTGGTGGGACTCTATGATAATTAGTCATAGGAGATGATTGGACAGGAGGAACACTACAAGGAGGAATGGAATGGTTAAACGAATTGCCCCCTTGCGTCATTTTCATTTGTGGAGATGTAATAGGAACACTCATTGAAGGAATGAATGAAGAAGTCGGATTGAATGAAGGAAGAGGGTTAATTGAAGAAGAAGGATTGCCCCCATGACTGGTGATCACAGGAGGAATGTCTTGTGTAGAAGTAGCCATTATGTTTGATGTAAAGGTAGGTATGCTAGCAATAGAAGTCATCAAAGGAATAGAATGATTGACTTGTGTAGGAGGTTGTGTATAACCTAAAGATTCGGCACAACTCTTTATAGGCATCACGTTCGAATTCACAATGTGTGAAATACCACGCAAAATATCAATTCCATTCTTATCACTTTGAAGCATATGTTTTAGACCCTCAATTAAAGGAAGAGCTTGACTATCAGGATACTCATGAGACATCCATTGGTGAAAATCATCAAATTGGTTATCCAATTTTGAAAGTTGTTCTACAGAAACCTCATGGAGAGCTTCTTCATCATTAGGAGGATTAGAGGAATTACCCATGTCCTCGTTAAAAAGGCTATTCAAATTAGGTTCCATCTCCTCAGTAGTTAAACCTCGGAAAGATTTAATTCTACGGCTTCGTCTAATGGGAATAGTGTAAGTAGGGCTTATTGTTGTAAAACTCATGCACTAGAGAGAGAGAGAAAGTTTTGAATTTAGAGGTAGCAATTTTCAGTAAAATCAGCCAATCTTCTGGATTTAAGCTGTTAAATGCAATCACGACAGTCTCCCGAAATTTCAAAAAAAATGTCCGGGACCGTGGCGCTCGGAGTGCAACACGGTCCTTGCAACTTTTTTCGAAATTTGCAGGGATGAAAGGTATGATGATTTTAAAGCTAATCTGAAAAAATTGAGTGATTTTACGATCTGTAGATAGGCCAAATTAAAGTTGCAATCTCGAAATTGAACCCTACCAAGATTGTCGAAAAATGCAAAAATCTGAATTTTGAAAAAGAGAGGGAAACTGAAATTTTGAATGTTATGATTTTAGAGGGAATGTCAAGAGCAATGCAAATTTTGAATTTTAAAAATTGACTCAATTTCACGCAAAATTCAATTTTGAAAGCGGAAATCAAAGTTGTTGTAATTAAGCACTTAATTTCAAAAGTCACAAATTGCAAGAATTTGAATAAAGCACTGAAATTTCGAATGAATGATAACACACTTTTCAGATTTAGGACAATAAGAACACAATTTTGACACAAAATTTCAGTTTCAATGATTTTTGAATGTTTAGAAGCCTTAATCCAAGCAATCACAAGACCAACTTTGACTGTAATTTTGAAAGTGTTAGATTTGATACAATCAGCCAAAATTCTGGATTTTAGCAGGAAAATACAGTAAGATCTCGCTCCCGAAATTTCGGAAAAAATGTCGGGGACGATGGCGCTCGGAGTGCACACGGTCCTCGCAACTTTTTTCCAAATTTTCAGGGATGAAAGATATTGTGATTTTATTGCGGAATCCAAAGTTACAGCTGATTTGGAGATGTTTTGATCAGTGAAATTGTCGGACAAAGGTTGAATCAAGAGGGTTTCAAAAATTAGAGTTTTTACACTTAACCACTTAATTTTCAAAATTAAAGCACAAATATGAATTGATAATTTGTAATAGAAGGGCAGATCTGAAACAAGCATCAACAATTAAACATTTCACAAGTTTAATTACTTAAAAAGAAAATTTAGGGTTTTTATGCAATTAACCTCTAAAATTTTGCCAAAGATCAAACATGGAAATGTAATCAAGGAATCCAATTTTCAGATCTAACTATGAATAATCAGAAAGGATGTTCACGTTGGGTTCACCAAAATGTAAAGCGGAAAATCGCGATCGAACCCTAGTTGCTCTCCCCTCTTCCAACTCCAAGGAGAGAGAAGGGAGATTCACTAGGGTTGATGGTTTTCACTTAGGGGAGAGACTTTACATTCAAAAGAGGGGTTGAAACCCACAAGATCCAATCCCACGCAATGCAAGATTGGATGCTAAATGTGTTTCAAGGGTTAAGAAAGCAAGGCTACCCTCTTTTGTAAAGAATGTGCATAGAAGAATTGAGCTAGGAATGCATAGAAAGTGACAAAGATTTGCTTATAAACTGAGATAGGGATACAGTATGAAGCTGCGGACCTGGAATTAGCAGTAAAATGTCGATACGGCGCTGTCCTGCAAATTTGAGCAAAAGTTGTCGGGACGATGGCGCCCGAGCGCCACGGTCCTCCGAAAAATCTGCGAAACGAAGGGGGATCTGTTCGTCTCTGCACAAGGATTCCAGATCTTCAATTTCAGCCGCGTACCTGCAACCTACACACAGAAAAGCGAAGATGATTGGGGGGTTAGGGATTAGGGGTTTGCCTTTAGGTCAAACCCCGGTTTTGGAATTAACCAAGAAATGAGCAATGCTGTAAATGTAAATGTCTGTAATGTAAAACAAGTACTAATACCTTGTTGTAAGGATGTTTGTATCCTTATGTGCGAAGGTATAGATGTTGTATGTTGTATGTTGTAGTAGTATGTTGTAAGTGATCTCCTCTTCAATGGTTGAATCCTTGTCTTGAATGCAACACTTAGCCTTGAATGGAGACTTGAAATGATCAATTGCTTGAAAGAATGCTTGAATGCTTGAATGCTTGAGTATAGTTTCCACGCCTTTTCCCTCATGTGTGTCTCTCTTATCCAAATGAGAGAGGAAAATGTAGTTTATATACTTGCCATTTAGGGCTGATAGACTGATTTTCCCGACCTTAGGCTGACCAGGAAATTTAATTTCCAAATTTGCAAACATAAAGACCCGAGACCCCTTAGGAGACTGGGCCCAAAATAGACCCAGGGACCAGGGCGCTGGGCGCCATGGTCCTAGGGGACCAGGGCGCTGGGTGCCCTGGTCCTGAAGGACCAGGGCGCTGGGCGCTCTGGTCCCACCTCCCGGGACAGCAGGGTGCAAGGAGGTTCAGGCCAGGGTGCTTGAAAAATGCAGTTTTCAGTGTCATAATCAGGTTTCGGGGTCTCCATTCAGGTTGCGTGTTGCATCGCCATCGTGAAGACCGAAATGCAGTCGAAATTGCAAGTGTCACAATTTTAGGACGCTATAATATATATATATATATTATATGTATGTGTGCATCTATATTGATATGTATGTATTTTCAAAGGTTTCCACGTGCAATGTCTATATCCATTTTTTTACTTGTGGTTGTATATGTATGTACAAATGCTGTCTTCTACATCTATGCATTCGTGTGTGTTGCTGATCCAAATTGGTATAGCCAAAACTTCTATTGTGCTTTTTTTTTGGGTGTTGTCCTCTCTTGTCCTCAAGTGTAATATGAATTGTGCTTGTCATTAAAATATGATTGCTTATGTTTATTGTTGTGACATAGACTTTCTATTTCACCGTACAAAGCCCCATTCCTCATCTCTAGAGAATAGTGTCCACAATGTCATCCGCGACAGCCTCTCCTGATGCCTCAGAACAGCCTTCTGCAGAAACTTTGATGAGCTTATTCGTTCATATGTCTTCTCATATTCATCTTGACTACAATCATTATATCTCTATTTGTTCTTTTCTTTTGTGAAGCATTGTCATCCATCAATGTAAGTTCATATATCAACATATGTCACTGTTTCAAGTTTTTTTTTAAAAATCTGTTTATTTATTTATATATATATATAAATAAATTGATAGAGGTTCTTAGCATTGTCCTTGCACATTTGCATGAGTGAATACATCAATCTATAGTATGTCCATGCACACAAAACAACAACTATAAAGAAATGCACACATAGATAGTAATACAAATTGGAAGCTCCAAAAAAAAAAAAGGTTGTCGTATGCCTATGCATACGAATGTACATAACCTTGTGTATCTATTTGGTTTTCTTCTACTATCCTTGTAGGAAGTGCAACCACAACTACAATTGACCCTGCATGCAATCTTGTGCATCAACGCTGGGGATGATGTCCCCTCTCCAGTGCTTCAGCTTTTGTCTTTTGAAAAATTAACAGCCGAAGAAGATGACAGTGCTCGATATAGGGTTGTTTTGTCTGATGCCACGCACATGCAATTGGCGATCCTCCCGCCTAAGTACAGTGATTTGCTGCTTTCAGAGACATTAAAGATAGGCTCTATCCTATCACTGACAGCTTATGCTTGTAGAAATATTTGGAACTCAAGGTAGGGCCCTCTATGTGTTCTGATGCTTTCTCCTTGGCTTTTAAAATCTCCCTTTGCACACTATCCAGATTATTCAACCTCTTGCTTTCTTCGTTTTACAGGACTATACTAATATTCAGCCTTGCTGTCAAATTTACAAATTCTCCATTGCTTGGAAAACCTAGATATATGTTTAAAGAGCAAGAACAACAAATGTTGGGTCGGGACACACTTGCCACAACCAAACGTTCCCTTAAATTTGGAATATACCTCCCACCTGTGCAGTGCGAATCTTCTGTTAATATTAGCCCGATTAAAGCCTTGAACCCCTATCAAAATAATTGGATGATTAAGGGGCGTGTGACAAACAAGAGGAAGATGCATCAATATAGTACACCAAAGTCCATTGGACAAGTGTTTAATTTTGACATGATAGATGATGAAGGCATTGAAATTAGAATAACTTGCTTTGGTGATGTAGCAGAAATGCATTATCATAGGGTTGAAGCAGGAACATATTATACTGTATCAAAAGGTTGCATTAAAGAAGCTAACACAAAATGGAACAAGCTTAACAATCATCTTGAGATAACTTTGGACAACAATTCGGTATTGAAGCGTTGTGATGCTGTTGTTGATAACCAAGGAAATAATTCGCATTTCACACCGATTAATGAAATTACATACTGCACCAACAACATTTTAGTTGATGTTATTGGTATTGTAGTTGCTGTTGGGGAACCCTCATTGATTCGCAGAAAAGATGGCAGCGAAGTAACAAAGAGAATTGTCAAAATAAATGATATCTCAACTTTTACTATCGATGTTAACTTATGGGGAGCAACATGGCAAGGGGTGGGTGAAGATTTGAAGAACATGCATGCAACCCAAACAGTTGTTGTCCTTGCAGTCAGAAATGCCCGGGTTGGTTGTTTCAATGGAAAGGTTATTAACACAACCACTGCAACAACTCTAGCTATAAACCCTTCTATCCCTGAAACAGAGACACTTATATCAAGAGGAAAGATTCCAGATGACCTTTTAACACTGTCTTGTGTTGTTGGACAACTTAACTCACAATACAGCAGGATGACAATCACAGCTGTTTTAGAACGTACAAGTGTTCTCTCTGAAACAGTTGAAACTACTATCAGGGCTACTGTGAAAATCATTAAAACTGATTCTTTTTGCTATCCAGCCTGCCCTTTGAAAATTAATGGCAAAGAGTGTAAAAAGAAATGTGTCCAGCAAAATGATAATGTATGGTTTTGTTCAAGATGCCAAACTCATGTGCCAGAATGCAATTACAAATACTTATTGCAGATGAAGCTCCAAGATCATACAGGCACTCTTTGGGCTACTGCCTTTGATGAGGTTGGCACAAATTTGCTGCAAATATCTGCCAAGGACCTTTACATGCTGCAGTACGATTTAACTACAAAGAGAACACCTCAAACTATTATCAAGGGTGTCCTTTTATCTAGATTTGTTTTCACACTTTCTATTACAACAGGCATGTACAATTCAGAGCCCAGGCTCAAAGAAACAATTACCAAAGTCACGAATATCAATTTCTAGGCTGAATGTACTCTTCTGCTTGCAGAGATTGCTCGGATGAGCACAACTATAGTGTTCCTGACTAATTAGATAGTGATAGTTTTCATCGGCCTTTTAACCTTTATAAAATAGATAGCTTGTTAGTAGTTTTTATTGGTAATCAGCAAATAGAACTGAATTATTGATGGTTGCGTATATCACTACTATCTAAACTCATCTTTTTTTGGGTTGTCCGAAACTTTTGGTTTTCGACATTGGTTTCGATCTAATATTCTCCAATAGTTACTTCTACTTAAAGTTGTTTATGTTTGCTAGAATTATTCATCTTACCTAGTCAAACCAATTGTTGTTTTGTTCTACAATGCTTCCATGCTTCTAAAATATATCAAATACAGTTTTGCTTCTTTGCATCTTTTCTTTTATATCCTTTTGTGCCTTTTAATGTTATGCTGTTGTTGAACATCCATGTTTTCTAGATATTCTTGATTTGTATATCTGTATTTATACTATGCTGTAAAAACATAATAAGAAAGAAACCATACAGAATGGACATTCGTGCAAATATTGAAACAAAAACCAATAGCTTCAATCTATGTTGTTTTAACAAATTCCTTCGCCTCCAAATCATAATTTCTAAATTATGCTACTCCACCGCACTACATCTGTCCAATTGAAATTATAATCTGCAATGTCAATGACTTGTATGATGTTGTTTATGTTTACTGTTATTAAATATTCAAAGCATTTAGTTGACCTGTCTCTTTTTTTAATTGTACTATTTTCAATCCTTTTAGATATGTTCTAATGCTTGGTCCAACACACTTCTGCTTCTCATTATTGTTGAACTGTAAATTGAAATTACAATTTTGAGCATGCTTGCTAATTGACATACAGTTAAAACTTAGATTCGCCACCCTTTTCCTCTTTTGAAAACAACAACTTTCATATACTTTCTTTGTATTCATTAGGTTTACCAAATGTATGTTGCCTTATATGTTCTCTCAAGCATTTACTAGTATGCATAAACATTTACATCTCCATCTATGTATCGCGATATACAAAGATACATATAAATTGCTATATACATTTACAGATATTTCCATACACATACATGCATACATATGGTCCTGCACAGCTGCAAACTCGCATACATACAACCACATATGCACTTGTATACATGTACATGCAAAGGCAAACATTCACAACAGATATATATACACATGCACAACCTTATATATCTTGAAAGTTGTGTATCTACATATATAAGTAAATCTGTGTGTAACATATTTTTTATGTGCATGCATGTATCAATGCATAAATGATTATATGCATGGGTTTGTGCTCCTGTGTAGAAATACATACACATGTATGTGCATATCATAGAAATTGCTATATACATTTAAAAAAATGCATACACACACATGCATACATATAGTTTTAGATAGCTACAAACTTCCATGCATGGATAACATATGCATACATATGGTCCTGTCCAGCAACAAAATCCCATTCATACAACCACATATGCACATACATGCATGTACATAGAAAGGAAGGTAGTCACGGTGGATATATATGCACATGCTCAGTGTTCTATATCTTGAAAGTTGTGTGCCTACATATTGTAAGTAGACTTGTGACTATCCATATTCTTTTATGTGCATGCATGTATCAATACATGTATACTTATATGTATGGGTATGTTCTTAAATTTTGTGCAAAAGTATTTAACACATGCAATTCAAAGATTGCATCAAACACAAGTTTCAAACATTGTTTTTAATAGTTGTTTCTTACACAGTCAAAATCTAATATGCTTTGTTCATTTAAATTGTCTAAAATATTAATGTAGACCACAACCCAAGAATGCAATCTTAGGAAAGCGAAAAAGAGAGAACGAAATTGTCGCTATTATGCAGAACATAGAGAAGAAATCTCTAAAAAGCGTCGCCTGGAGCGAATGAACCACAAAATGCTTTTGCATGTGCCTGCACCATGCAAAACCCCACAGATGATAGATTCAGATTCACTTATTTTGGATCAGAACCTTCCTTTATCATGTGACCCAACCAACATTGTTTCGCAACAAATACAAGAACCTTCCTTGAGTAGTTGCAAACTACAACAAAAACATGCAGCACGAAACATGCAACCTCTATACCATCAGGCAATATTGCAGACTACAACAACACATCAATGCACAACAAATTGTTTCTCTTCTATAGAGTACATTCAAACATTACAATCCTTTCGTCATCGCATTGATTCATTGTCCATGCTTCAAACATGTAGTATTTGTAAGGAAAGATATATTGGAATGGTAATACGCAAGAACCAACAACATATTGTCTGTTCCAGATGCTTTTCTGAAAGTGGTGTTCATCGTTTCTCTTTGGCAAATAACTTGGACCCAGGTGAGCAACCTGCTGTGTTAAAAAAACTTACCCAAGTAGAGGAGATGCTTATAGCTAGGGTTGCTCCTGTTTTGCAAGTCAGACATGCAAGAGGTGGCCAATACAAATACACTGGTCACACTATAAGTTTTCCCCAAGATATTTCAGAAATTGCAAAGCTTTTGCCACGAAAACCAAAAGACCTTGAAGTTCTTATTGTCCAGCGAAGTAATATACAAGGCAAAAAATATGATTGTTATGTAAATAAATTCCATGTTATGGATGCATTGAGCTATAAAATTCAACATGACCAATACTATAATGATGTTGTCATAGACTTTGATGTTGTCAACTTGCTTCCTGATACTACAACAGATATATCAAATATTCTGCACTCTTTAGAAGAAGATACTGATGTGACAGCTATTCCACCAACAGAAGGCCTTCTTGACGATTGCAATGAATATGATGCAGAAAGTTCATCATCTTTTATTCCAAAACTGCCTGCTCCAACCCGTGAACTAGATACAATTAAGAGAACCTTGCAGTTAGATGCTAATATTGATAATAATGTCCCTTGGCCTGAAATAAACTTGTCTCCGGTAAATGAATATAATACGATAGGCTTGTTAAGCATGGCATTCCCAATGCTTTTCCCATCTGGAGTTGCACTTCCACTTCAGCCACGTATCAAACATGTTCATTTACATGAATATGCTCTCCACTTAATGAGATATGCTGATCAAAGATTTGGACAGCATGTCAGATTTCGATATTATATTTACAATCTAATTATGAGACAACGTGCGCAACAATCTGCAGCTATCTTCATTAGAACTAATTTGGGAGAGCCTGTCCCACCCACTATGCAAGCACTGCATGAACACTTGCAAAACATTCCTGATGATCAGTTGCCAAATCAATTGTTGCGATTTGGTGCAACACTTCGAGGCACTCGTGCATATTGGAGTAAATCTAGAAAATAGCTTACTGCAATGATCTTCCAATTGGGGACCCCAACATTGTTCTTTACATTGAGCTCGGCTGATACTAAATGGCCTGATTTACATAGGCTTTTCTCTGGAAATGATGGCCAAAACACACAGTTTACAAGAAAACAACTTATAGACCATGTGATCTGCAATCCACATATAACAGCATTGTACCTTCACAATAGATTTACCATATTTCGTGAAGAAGTTATTCAAAAGCTGTTCCAAGCAAAAGATCATTGGTATAGGTATGAATGGCAACATCGTGGCTCAGGGCATATTCATGGCTTCTTATGGCTCCCTGAAGCGCCAAATATGGAAACCATTGATTGGACAGATGATAATGAGGTCCAAATGGCAAAAGATTTCTTCGACAAATATGTTTTTGCTTGGAATCCTCGCAGCGCAGCAGACCGCATGAATGCAATGCACTACACTGCATTGGATGACCCATGTCTAGCTGATACAAAAAAAAAATTCTCCATAGACCCTGCATTGGATTATGATGCATTACTTAATACTTTACAGAGGCACACAAAATGCATAGAACATACATGCCTCAAGAAAAAAGGCCCCACACTTGAATGTCATTACAAAGCTCCATGGGTTCTACAAGAGATGTCTACATTGACAATTGACAATGACAACAACCCATGCTATAAACCTGCAAGGAATGATGATCGTTTGAATATTCATAATCCTTGGATGCTTTCACTATGGAGAGCTAATATTGATTGTCAACCAGTCACTTCAAAAAAAACTATCCTCCAATACATTTCAAAGTATGCTTCCAAATCAGAAAACAAATCGCAATCCTATATTGAAATGCTGAAAACAATAGTGAATACAACTAAATCTGAAGATAGCATCTTACTAACATATCAGAAATTTATGATGGGCATAGTAGCAGACCATGATATCAGTGCACAAGAAACTTGCCATATGTTACAGAAATTGCCTCTTGTAAGTTGTAGCCGACAATTTGTCTCTCTAAATGTTGGCAGAAAAATACTGCACCGTGTTATAAAATTGAATAATGGAACTGACCTTTCCACAACTTATATCCATGCTTATATGCAGCGCCCTTTTGAATTAAGTGCAACAAGTATGTTACAATCAGCACAAGGGTTCTCATATAATCCTCAACGCAAAAAAACAAAATGGCAAATCAGGGATAAAAAAGAAATTGTGACTGTATATCCTCAGTTTAGAGAACCTCCAGATGAAGATGCCGATGAGTTTGAGGTTTTCTGTTGGTCTGAACTGCTACTGTACAAACCGTTTCGTGACATCCCAACTGAGATAGGAACTTCAAAAGAACAAATTATAACAAATTGGAAAAACTTTAAAAAGACTAATTACAACCGTCTTCACAGCCAACAAATTATAGATGATTGCAACCCTCCAAATGAAGATGTCAGTGACAATAATGGTTCTCAAAATGAAGATGATACAAATTTATACGAATGGGAATTATTGTCATGAATGGGAGCTACAAATAACTTTGCCCAGAATGATCTACAAATGCTAGGCCGTCGTGATTACGATATTAACTACTTGTGGGGTGCAACTGTTATGGAGGATCAATTAGATTGTACTACTCTTCAATTCATAGCTGCAACCAAGCTACAATTCCAACACGCTAGCGTGCAAATCTCAACTCAGGACACACAAAAAATTGAGCTGTCGCCTAAACAAAAAGTTGCACTTGACATTGTTCTGCAACATCATAATAAACAATCTGCAACAACACCTCTACAAATGATTGTTCAAGGCACTGCAGGCACTGGTAAATCATTTTTAATAGACTGCATTAGGAAACAATTGAACATATCTACAACTGTGAAGCAAAACCCATTGCTTGTTTTGGCACCAACAGGTGTTGTTTCTTTTAATATACAAGCGACAACAATCCATGCAGGGTTACGCATACCTATAAGAGAAATGCATCCTTTGATAGGGCAGCCATTAATGACATTACAAGAACAATTGAAACATATTAAATATATCCTGATAGATGAAATGAGCTTTTTAGGCCCAAAATTACTACTAAAAATAGATAGTTGTTTGCGCCAAGCATTCCCTGACAGTCAACATGAAAGCTTTGGTGGGGTGTCCATCATTCTTGTAGGTGATCTTGCTCAGCTCCCCCCTGTAATGGATAAACCTATATATGCATCTCACTCTACAACCCTCAGTTTATGGCTCTCTTTTACTACTGTCGTAACATTGGACACTATTTTCCGGCAACAAGGTGCATCTATAAGACAACATCAATTCAAAATAGTCCTTCACAACATAAGAAATGCTCAAGCATTGCAACATGATTGGCAGTTTCTGATGTGCCAGACAAATGCAACATTAACTATTCAACAAAAGAAGGATTTCAACTCATCAATCCATTTATTTGCAACAAATGAATCTGCACGGTTGCATAACAGGAAAATGCTCAAAGAATTAAATTTGCCTATCGCTCTAAGTTTAGCTAAAGTTGGCAAGCAAACAAATACTGAATATGACAACAATGAACAACTTCCATTAGAAGTATTGCTTTCTATAAATCAGCAAGTGATGTTAATAGCTAACTTATGGATTGAAGTTGGCCTTGTCAATGGAGCTATTGGTCTCATCAAAAAAATTGTATATGAAAACAATACAAAGCCACCAGACTTGCCAAAATATGTGGTTGTGCAATTCAAGGATTATAATGGACCTCCATGGGATATAGCACATCCAAAAGACATACCCATTTTGCCAATAACACGAGGCAGGCGTACACAAGTACCTTTGACAATGTCCTGGGCCATCACTATTCACAAATCTCAAGGACTTACATTAGAAAAAGCTACAATAGACATAGGTAATACTGAAAAGCAAGGACTCACATTCACAGCTATTTCAAGAGTGAAGACAATTGATGGGATACGGATCGAACCACCATTCTCTTTTGAAAGGTATTCCAAACTGCAAAATAATGCTTATACAAGCATTAGAAAGAAAGAGGAAACTCATTTGCAGTTGCTCTCTGCACAAACAAATATCTATTCAACTTAAAATCCTCTGGTCCAGAACCATCTTTGTTACATTCCTCTGCTTTCAACCAGGTAATTACAGTTTTACATGGTCTTATCTCTTCAAAACATGTGCATTCTTAATCATCCCTGGTACTAATTCTTTTGACCTCACTGTTCATTTTAGATTGCATTCATTCTAAGACATCCTCCATGCTGCATTGAGCACTACACACAAGTGTTCGTATCTATACAGGCTGCAATGATTGTCTAAAGCTATATCAGGTATAACACAACTACAACACATTGCCTATTCACATCACTCACTGCTCCAACATAAACAACTATCTCAGGTATGATATGTAACTTTCATTGCTTCAAATATACTTTATTAACAAATTTTTATGCTCCAACATTACTTTATGTCACTTTTATCTAACTTGCCTCTTTCTAAGACAGTTACAATACATTGCCTGTCCACTTCACTTGTTGCCAATCAACCGTTCAATGCAGTTTTCTCCTACAAAATGCAAGTATGCATACCTATCAAACATAAAAAGTTTACATCTGATTCTTTTTATGTGGCCATGTAATTCTTTGAACACATATTCCTACAAAACCTTCTAATGCCC
The DNA here is from genome assembly GCF_030272615.1 of Cryptomeria japonica. Classification (NCBI taxonomy): domain Eukaryota; kingdom Viridiplantae; phylum Streptophyta; class Pinopsida; order Cupressales; family Cupressaceae; genus Cryptomeria; species Cryptomeria japonica. The sequence goes on along the minus strand of NC_081406.1, from coordinate 615,353,285 downwards.
CCAAAACCTACAAAACCTTTCCAATGGCTTTTGACAACATCAATTATTCACTGCTCGAGCATATACAACTATCACAGGTATAATATTTTACTTTTATTCCTTCAAATATACTTTGTTCATGATTTTCTATGCTCCAAAACTACTTTAACCCTGTTATTTGTCATTTGTTTTGAGGTTACTAAAACATATGTTTTTTAAATGTACCCTTGGTACATATTAAATCATAGATGACCAATTTCATGTTCTTGTTCTCACTTTTGAACTTATCATTGGTTGTAGCTGAAATGTGTTGTCAATATAAATTATACAAAGTTATACACAAAAAAATCAGTAATATGCTTATTTTGTAAAACATGTCTTGCTCAACCCTCAATTTACTTTGTAACTCTTTTCACAGTAAAATGAATATATTTCTAATCAATTTTAAACTTATACTAATCAAACATTTGTGATCCAATCTAATTTGAAACATCGTCATGGTTGTGCTGCTGCTCCAACATTATATATCTATGCAAACTTTAAGAGCTTTTATTAATGCCATTGTTAGAGGAACTGTGTATTATACCTGTGATAAGTTTTGTTACAAAACTGTCTGTTACATTCAAAACTCACTGCTCCAACATAAACAACTATCTTAGGTATAATATTTACTTTTATTTCCTCGAATATACTCTGTTGATAATTATTTATACTCTAACATTACTTTATCTCAGTTTTATCTAACTTGCCTCTTTGTATGCCAGCTATAATACATTGCCTCTCCACTGCACTCATTGTCAATCAACCGTTCAATACACTTTTTTGTTACAAAATGCAAGTATACATACCTATCAAACATACAAAGTTTGCATTCTCTTCGTTTTATGCGACCATGTAATTCTTTCAAGGCATATTCATTACTCACTAGAAAATTTCTTTTCAGTTTTTCTATCTACATTAATTAATAATCATAGTTCTATTTGCCACACTGGACTTACAGTTGTTTTAGCACATGAGTTGTATATATGTTGAATTTGAGATACTGAACATATATCTTCTTTTTCTTGTAGAGATAGCTATTAACAGAAAACAACATACCCATGCTTCCATTCAGTACCAATTACACGCAAACCGTTTCAAGTCATTTCCAAATTCATAGTTCATATGTTCTTTGCAACTTTACAAAATTAATCCTTCTAATGCCCCCCCTCCTTCAATGCAAGCAAAATCTTTTGACCAACCAAACTAAATCAGTTTTTCTATTTCACCAATATCCTTTCATTTTGTTCCACATATTTTAGGTCATATTTGTTTTACTTTCTTAAAATATTTTAAACTTGCTCATTATAGTTAATTCTACACTGTTCCTATTTCGCCCTCTGCACTTTATTTTATCCCTTCCATTGACATTGTTCAGTTCTTCATCAAATTCAAAAAGCATTACATGGCGACATACACTTTTAAAAGTCTCGTATTCTCCAGGCCTCTACACCTGTAAGTATAAAACTATCTCAGGTATAACACACTTGCAACACATTACCATCCACTTCACTCACTAACTACTTTGTCTTGCTTTAATCTCAGTTACCTCGTTATAACATAGCTACAACCTATTGCCTGTCCACTTCAATCGCTGTCAATCAACTGTTCAATGCAGTTTCTTCCAGCACAATGCAAGTATACATACATATCAAACATTCATAGTTTAGACATATAATTAAATTTTACTGTGAATTCCTTATTATATGTCTTTTACTTAATTTACTTGGATTCTTATTCTGTGCATTTCATTTTATAATATTCTATTTTTAAATATATTAGCTTGCGTCTTCAGCACTAACATCTATATCCACTTTTTTTGCATGCCCTATATGTTGCTATACCAAAAAGCTCACAAACAGGATTGCTAATATATTCCATTGGTTACCTTACACTTTCAAGCCTCAGCTCTCATGCATTGTAAGTTTTCCTTGCACCTTCTTTCCTCTTGCATCATTATTTCTCTTGTCTCGTTATGATACTATACTCCTCTTCTCATTGATTATCAATTGCCTACATTCTCATCCTTGTACAGTTTGTTTTTCTGTCACTGAAATACACAAAATAGGTGCTTTCCATTTCACACGGCTGCAAACTTCACTGGCCACCTCCGTCAACATGATACTTTTACGGTAAACACTCTTCTTTTCAACTCTATTGCTTACACCTTTTTAATTATCATTACATTTCAAAACACTTTGTCTGCAACATGTACTTCATCCATCTATATCACAAACCTATGACTGTGTTGTCCTTACAAAATTTGCAGACAACAAAAAAACAACTTCAAGATGTTTTGAAACTTCACTGCATTCCAGATTTATCGCACTAATTATGTCAGTTACAAATTTCACTTAAATATTTTACATTTCTCTCATTTTCTCTCTTGTTAGCTTTCCCATTTCACTCAAACAATTAATTGCTTTCCAATTCCTTTCCTCCATTTTAAATGCTAGCATTAATTTATTTTCGCTTGTCACTGCAGGAACAATTGTCCTTGGCAAATTTTGTTAATGTAGGCTCCACGATAATTCTTTCCTGCATTCCATTCTTCCTATGCATTTTCTAAGGTCCCTCTTTTCTATTTTTTGCTATTTTTCCACCGCCTAATCTCTACAATTAGCATTTCTTACATCTCCATGTTTTTCACAGCTTTTCATATAAAACACTCTTCTCTACAGGATTGCATGTCATACACACTACAATAATTACAAATTGCCTCTTTGAATTCTATGAAGGTTGTTGTACTTGACAGGGATGACATTCCTCGCCATGATGTGAAAAATGTATGTTGTCTTTTGCCCTTTCTTGTCAGATATTACTTGTTACTCCGATTTTCGCATGTCAAATGTTTTTGGTATTTATTAAATTTTTTTATAGATTATAGTATTATAGTATCAAGTAGAAGTAACACTTGAAAGATTTCTATGTTACAAGTTTTAAACCTCCTTCTACAGTGTAGTTTTAATCTATATTTATTCTATTTTGGCAGGTCATCTATTCACTTTCTAGTTCTGAACAAGAGGTGAGAAAAAAATTTAACTCGTCATTCATTTTAATTTTTGTGCTCACTTCTGTTGATCCATGTATTATAGGTTATACACAAATCTGCAATTTTGATGGGTGTACGTTCAACAAATAACAGTTTTCACAAAGACCTCTAGACATTTCAGGAAATAAATAATTTCACTTGAGAGAAAGTTTTATTTCATGATCCCAGACCTTTTTTTTTGGGGGGGAGGGGGGGAGGGGGGGGGGAACACCACATGACTCAAAAGCATACCTATAACTATGCACTAAGGTGATAAAAACATCAAAGTGCTCTTCTATAAAAAAACATTGCTAAGATTTGAACCTTTAACATTTGGAGTAAGAGCGAAACACCTTGGCTGTTTGGTCTAAGGCTCTATCTTGTGAACAGAAACTAGCTCTAACGTAAAATCTAACCATAGAATGCATTTTTCTCACAAAGATGCCACAGATCCAATAGATTTGAAGATCACTGTATGTAAACTAAACCCCCCCTACCGCCTCACAAAGGCCATTTGCTCAAAAAGATGCCATGCATGATGCATATAGATTTACACAATGGGCATCAATCATTATCTGAAATTAAAGAAGAACAAAATACCACACCAAAATTATTAAATTCTGGTGAAATTTATTAGTACAACAACCTGCTTTTGCCATTGGAGGAGCTTCAAACCCTCAATCCTGAACTCTGTCAAGGTTGTCACAGTTGAAATACATTTGTCACAGATTTATTTTGGCCCAAATGGGTTTTAAGATCAAATCTCAAATTTAAAAATAACTAACCAGTGCTTTGGCAATATCTGTTTAAAAATTCTGCCTCCAAACTTTCTGTCCAAGTTGCAACTCATTCTTTTGAATGGCATGCAATCACCAAAATGAGATCAAAAACACAAACACAAAATACAAAACAAAACACGTTGATCACAAAATCTTGAAAAATAAACCACAAAGAAAAAGCCCATGACTCTGTTACCATGTTGGAAATTGTAATACTTTGGTGATTTATGCATGCATTCGAATGTATTTATGCAAACAAATCCACCATGTGTTTATTTTCATAAGGTGAAATAAATTAACAGACATGTTTAGCATGCAAGCATTATATGGATTTTTACCATAGTATAGTAGTTAAATTTACCACATTCTGAAATATGCAGGCTTTAAAACTGAGCAAGGGTTGTAATTTAAACAAAATTGATTGTGTTAGTTTCATGTTGTTGCTCATCAAGAAGTAAGTTGTTCTAATTTTGGTTTAAACCTTCCATATTTGGTTGACCATAACTTTTGCTATTGCTGACAAATGTAGTTGGTTGCTTTCCTTGCAGTGCAGCTTACTTGGACATAAGCCATTACATATCTTACGACTTTCAGCAGCTCTCTAAATATTTGATTCTTTAAGAAATGTTTTTTAGCATGTAAGAACAGGTTGTTCTGATACATGAAGGTGTTGATAATCATCTGGTCATTAACATTCAATTTGTTTTAGAGGAGTTGTTTAAATCTGGACTCAACCAACAACTATTTAGAATTATTAAGGTTGTGGCACTCACTTTTTTTTAGTTCTGTTTCTCTTCCATTCTTTCTACATTTAATTCATCTATATCACTAACTTCACTTGGTATGGCCTTTAACTTGGTATAATCTTTAACTTGGTATAGTCTTTTAACTGTATATATGAACGTATGGTCTTCATCTTGATATGGTCTTTTAACTACAAAAAGACACCATCAACTTCACACAAGTCACTGTTATGCTTCGCTGAACTGCACTACCTTTAACAGCTGGACCCAATGAATGGCCATAATATGTAAAAGAAAGGCATATAAAGCTTTCTCTTTTAAATCTTATTTCTTTTTCAAGCTGCAAATTTAATACAAGTTTACCTATCTTCTTAAGATTGATGTGCTCAATTTCATAGATTGTTGAAGCTTTTTCTATTTGGGTAAGCATGTTGTATAATTTATGAAATTTTAGCTCGTGCAAAAAACCTTCCCCAATGTTGTTCAATTTTAGTTGTGCTCTCAATTTATTGGGTTCAATTTGAGCAATAATTAACCATTAAGTTATAAATCTTATTAAATTTAAAAAATTTGGTGCTTTCTCCTCACCGTTTCTCAAATTTCTCATTAATTTTTTTTTATTTTGTATACATTCTTATTAATTGTTCTACAATGCATTTTCAAGCAATTTTGGTCAAACACAGGTAAAATAAATTTAACAAATTGATCTTTCCAAATGCTTCTTAAATATTGACAGCTAAATTTGATTAACCGTACTGTGAAAATTTCTATGGATATTTCTGCTTCGAGTCCGATTCATTTACCGCTTTCCAGTCCTCCAATTTTAAAGTTTTGATATTCTTCTCTTTCGTGTTGTTTGTTGACAAATATTGCTGCTTTTTATCCTTCCTTGTTATTTTCAGTGAATAGCTATCCAATCGAAATTTTCATTCGATTGGCAAAAGTCGTTTATTTTTGCATGATGTAATGTTTCACAGTTGTTTGGCTCTTTCAATTTCTGCTCTTCCAATGGTTTTGCTCAGCAAGGATGCTTTCAATTACATTGTAATTATTTTTAGCTCGCCAATTTAGCAAACCGTTGCCTATCGGCTTCCCGTTGTGCGCACAATAGCGTGCAACTGCTAGTTTTATTAATTTAGGAGTTTTGATGTGTAGTATATTGATGATGACAAAAGTTTGAAGACAATTTTGGTGTCCTTTAAGATGATGTTGTCACTTAAGATGATGAAAGACTTTAGCATTTTAGTACAATTTTTTTAGGAATGAAGCTCAAGAATACCAATAAAATAATAGTGAAAAAAACACAAATCTAAAAATCTAGTGCTTGGTTTTTTTCAATTTTATAAACCTTAATTTATGTGATCATGGTATTTCAATTTTCAATAACGTGAGTGTATTATAGCCAAAACAATTCATTTAGACACATTTTTGTATTTTTGAAATACTGATCTTTTGTAATTATTTCTACTTTTCAATAAAATAAATATATCATTATAACTAAAGCTATTTGTAAAATGTTGATCTTTTTGTTATTGAATTTGATAAATAAAATCATATCCTCTGTATGTGACATTATGTCAAATGTCCCATTCTATATGAAACGTGAAAAAGATGAGAAGGTCTCAATAGTAAATGCCAAGTGCAGACAGCTCAGTTTGTTCAAGTCCGTCCAGAGCTTTCTTGTTTTCCACGAAATAACATTGAAGTGTCCAGAGCGATTGTCGGAGAGTGAGTAGACACCATTGGTGATGGCGTGGTGGGCGTCACTCATGAACTCATGACTGTCACTTCAATTCCAAGTTTAGTGGGTTCACTATTAATATATAGGAGCCATTTTCAACTTCAACCCCAAGCTCTAATTGCATAATGATTATAACTTCCACCATAGCTCTGTGGATCGAATCTCAGGGGGCTCATGTAGGGATCCATTGTGTGTAGTAGAATCATGTTCACCCAAAAGTCTGCAATCTTGATTTGCTGGGAATTCTTGCTAATCAAGAGATTGGAGGGCTTAATGTCTTTCTCGCTTTTAAGGCATTTTGCTCCTCCATCATTTGGTGTGCAACTTTAGTCAGAAAGGACTCGCTCATTTTCTCTTGTGCTTTAGGAAATCAGCAAGGGAGCCACCATCCAGGTTTTTCAGCACAAATTTAAAGTTCCTTCCTGGTGAGGAAAATGCCCTCACGTTTTAAAATGTCCATCTCCCTAGTGATGTGGGAAGTGAGGGAGGAATTGAAGTCCAGGGCATGGAAGGAAGGGGATTTGGCGTGGAGGGTTTTGTACACAGTGGCCCAGCCTTCCCATTCTTTACAGATCTCACAACTTTTCTCGCCCTTTGTGAAAGGTGCCTGCGGCGGTTCTGGATGAGGGAGAGGCAGAGGAGCTCTTTGAAGCTTCAAACCTGGATTTCACTCTTTCTTTGATGCTAATGATTTTTCTCTTCTACCAGGTCAAGAAAACTGAAAAGTAGTTGGCTCTGCTGAGACGTGACTAAGATGGGACATTCTCAGGAAATTCTGTTCCTACACTGTGAAATGTGAGCTTTCTTCTGTCCTGAAATCCATGGATCGAGGCTTCCTTTGCCGGTCTGTTATAGCACAAGAGACATAGGAGTGAGTCCTTCCTGGCTAAGGTTGTCTGTCCAGTGACGGAGGGGTTGAAATACCTTGGCAGCGGGAGGATTGTTGGAGAGAAATTAAGCCCTTCAATCTCTTGATTCGCAAGAAATCCCTGCAAATGCAATTCCAGAGTTTGGAGTGAGCAGGATTGTAACACACACTGGAGATCCCTGCTGCAATTCCTATGTGGGAAATTGTGCTTACAATGAACTCCGGGAGATTTGATCGACAGAACTATTGTGGAAGTTATGATGGTTATCCAGGAGATATCTGGAGCTTGGGATAGAATGAATGTCTTCTGTAAATCCAAATGTGAACCAAAGAGAGTCCTCCAATGTCTTCTGATTTAATTGTTGAACCCAATTATGTTTTAAAATAATTATATAGAAAAATGTGTATATTTTATATTATCAAAAGCTAAAATGAAGTGGGTGTCAGTGTATGTTATGATATGTATAAATGTTTAGATAAGCATGTATGTTTTTTCTTGGTTATGGAATGAGATGGATCTTTGAGGAGTTGGTCAAGATGTACACATCATTAAATGTTTAGATAAGCATGTATGTTTTTTCTTGGTTATAGAATGAGATGTATCCTTGAGGAGTTGGTCAATATGTACACATCATTAAATGTTTAGATAAGCATGTATGTTTTTTCTTGGTTATAGAATGAGATGTATCCTTGAGGAGTTGGTCAAGATGTACACATCATTAAATGTTTAGATAAGCATGTATGTTTTTTCTTGGTTATGGAATGAGATGTATCCTTGAGGAGTTAGTCAAGACGTACACATTATTACACTTTTTTTGATGGAGGTCTAGACCTGCGAGCACGATACTGGCCTCATCCCTTATGATGTTGCACTCAAGGACCCATTGACTACATCATTACGCTTTTATACTTAAAAATATATAATATTTAACCAAAAAAATTAAGGGTTTAAGATCAGGTACTTTCCCTTTCTAGATTACCATTCATTACAATTTTTAAAAACCATTTTGAAATTGTTTATAAAGATAACAATAAATAAAATGTCCCATCAAAATTTGAATTTGATAATCTTAAAATCATATTTTACTATAAATTTGAAAAATATCACATAAAATCATTACAGAACGATTAAAAAAATAGATTGTAATGAATATCTGAATGACCATATATTTTTACATGTCCATATATTTTTACATTTGACAACTATCACAAAATATTGGCTTAACAGGCACTATTGAGTGTCAAAATTAGGCCGCGTTCAATTCCATGATGACCAGAAAGGGGAACACCCTACCCCTGTGTAAGAATAGCATAAGAAGGTTCAGGGGGTTGCCCGCTCCGAAAGAGGGTGTGCAGGATAGCTTCTGCCGGATCACTTGCACGCTTTACCCATTTTTAAACTCAACTGTGCCCCAGAAAACATTTCTGTTGCAACCTTTTGATTTTACCCTTTTTAGGCTTTATCCTGTTCGACCGAAGGAATGCAATGGTGGTTTAAAGCTTGTTCAATCCACTCTCCCTGAAATTTATACAGAATTCACACATTTTGTGAGATGTTGAGGGACTGGAGGGGCACTGTAAGATTGCAGGGTTGCTGAAATTGTGAAGTCCTGTTGAGGAATGGATGGTTGAGAAGCTGCGAGGCCGTCCATCTTTTGCCTGCGTCCTTTTGAAGACAACATCTGATAAAACTTTGGAATTCCGCAGATGCACTGGCGGGTGCAGAGGGAGGCTCTCCAAAACATATGGCACACATCAGCGCAGGCCAATCCGGCTGCTCTCCGGCTGCTACAAACGGAAAATGACCCACATAGCATTCCAACAGTGTCAATCCCAAACTCCAGATATCCCCTGCATATCCATTATATCTCCCACCATAGCTCTGTGGATCGAATCTCTCGGGGCTCATGTAAGCACATGTTCCCACATAGGAATTGCAGCAGGAATCTATGTTGTGTGATACAATCCTACTCACCCCAAAGTCTGCAATTTTAATTCGCTGGTAATTCTTGCTAACCAAGAGATTGGCGGGCTTGATGTCTCTGTGAACAATCCGCTCTGTATGAAGGTATTTCAATCCTTCCAGTACTTGCCGGGCAACCTTAGCCAGGCAGGACTCGCTAATCCTTTTCCTGTGCTTTAACAGATCAGCAAGGGAGCCTCCATCCATGTATTCCAGCACAAAATTCATGTTCCCTCCCTCGTGGAAGACACCCTCACATTTGACAATGTAGGGAGAATCGATTTTCCTAAGGATGTCCATCTCCCTGGTGATGTTGGAAGTGAGGGACGGCTCATGGTCCAGGCGGATAACTTTTAGGGCATAGTAAGTGGAGGATTTGGGGTGGATGACCTTGTGCACCATGCCCGCGCTACCATGCCCGAGCTTTCCCACTCTTTCCAAATCACAGAGCATCTGTATGCCCTGTCTTGAAGATGCCTTCGGCGGTTCTGGAAGAGGAAGAGGCAGAGGAAGAGGGGCTCTTTGGTGTTGTGCAGGGATTGGAAGCTTCAATCCTAACCTTTTCTTTGATGCCATCGTACTAATGATTCTTCTGGTCTATTAGAGATGGAGAAAACAATTTGGGACTGGGTGCGGGCGAGAAAGATTGCAAGAGGGACGTTATTTTAAAGATTGTAGGGGCGAGGTATTATAGAGATGAGAGGCAGGGAAGAAAGTAGATGGGGAGAGGCGGCGGCAAAGGAGGGTCCGACGAAGTAGCCGGTGTTGTCGCAAGTGAAGGCATGCAACTTGTCTAGAACGACTTGACGTGATGAAGATGACGTTGCATGGGCAGTGGGCGGAAAGTTAGATAAGACTCATGAAAGTGAGATGGAGTCGAAATCGGGGGTTCCGGGGTCCCGGGAACATGACTTCACATTATCAAGTGGCTCGTCTTACGTGTTTTGGAGGGATCTTGGCCGTTGGGAATCGGAAGTTCCAAGAAAAAATTGGAGGATAAGGAAGTCATGGGACTAAATTCATTATCCGCGTGCAAATATGAAGAGTAAACAAGTTGCCTGATTTAACCTTTTTTTTGGGGACATTGGACAGATGCATTGCATGGATGGGTTTTAAGAAACGGTGGGGCACGTGTGTGAGTTATCTACTAAGATTGTACAAGACAACGTCACAATGAAAATTAATGAGAATGATGTTTGTAATTTTAGCCACATGTGTTAGTTGAGTTAATTATTAAGAATGTATTGCTTTTTTAATCATATGTGCGAGATGAGTTAAGTATTGAGAATGGTATTGTATTTTTAAGCATATGTATGAGTCTATTGTACAAGATAATTAATAATGAAAATCATTGAAAATAGTATTGTATTTTTTATTCATGTTGTTTATGATATGTCAATCATTATTTTTAGTTTTGTGGACATTAAAGTTTATACATTTATTCAATCAAAAGTCTTTAAATATGTAAAATCTGTTAAATCACAATATTTTGTTATCATACAAAGTTGTTGTTCTTTAATGTGTGGGCAATGATTAGAAATAGTTTAAAAGAGTTTATCCTCTTCTAAGAGTTTAAATAATAGTTGTATTGCAGAAAGGTGTAGTGGATGTATGATTGAGATGTAATACATGTTAAGTGGATTATTTAAAATTTAGATGAAGAAATTCTTGTTAATTATTATTGGGGAAATGTGCTTGAATAAAAATGCGTGACAATAAAAATTAGGTAGTTGTTGAATTATATCCATTTCAAATAGTGATCAAATATTCTTTTGTCAATTTTTATTAACACACATTTAATAAAGAAAAATCATGTTTTAGTAATATGGGAGATATAGTTAATTGAATGAATAATAATCAAATAAGTAGTCTATACTTATACTACAGTAAAAATATGGTTTGCACAGTGTGAAGGGTAGAGAATACTATGAATTTTAGAAATATTCCTAAAGTCCCAAGTAAACTTGCCAAATTTCCGTAGATTTTCCTTACTATGGGATTGCCAGCTAACCTATCATAAATATAGTATTCAATTAAAACAATGCAATTAGAAAATTTCATCAATCTTCTAGAAATAAAGTAAATAAATTTAATTTTTACACCCATTGTTAGGACAATCAGTCAATAGGAAAAGAAAAAAAATGATTTTGTTTAAATTATTTAATTACAAACAGATGTTATAACTATATAATATAGATGTAAGATATGATATAACAACAAAAAGTCAACAAGTAATCAAATTTAGAGATAAATCAACAAATGGTACATTAGAGACTAAATAAGGGTGATTAAGATAAGATGAAAAGAGGATCACACAATGAATCACAAAATCCTAAAGAAGGAATACCAATAAGTTATAATCAAAGGGGATCCAGATTCTCCTAAGATGGAGAAAAAGTAAAATATGTACTCAAAGAATTAAATTTAAAAAGTCTAATAAAAGAAAGATAAAGCCCTTTGGTTTGAATTTTAAACATTTCCAAATTCATCAATCAAAATCATCTCGGTTAATTTTACAACCATAGGCGTGATCTAAAATGACACCGAATAATAGTGTAACGCTTCTCTGATCAATCAAAATCATCTTGGTTAATAGTGTAAAGCCCTCTGGTTTGAATTTTAAACATTTCCAAATTCATCAATCAAAATCATCTCGATTAATTTTACAACCATAAACGTGATTTAAAATGACACCGAATAATAGTGTAACGCTTCTCTGATCATGTCCAGAAACAAAGGAGCGTTATTATTGGCTTTTTCGGTAATAGAACGCAATTAAGATAGGGCAATACGCCTCCACCGCCACTGCCACCAGTCTTGGATTGGGCCCTCACTGACGGTAATATTCCTACTGTCTAACTCTTTGCCATTTATGGCCTTGATGGCATCCATCATAGCCTATTGAAAGTGAGGCGGATCGATCAGTTGTGACTTCGTTTTGGTGCATAACCGGTTTAAATTCAATAACGCCCTGCCCGGACACCTCACCACTTCATCATTGATTCTAGATTTTTGTCGCCCACTTTCATCAACCAATCTTCTGTTTGAATTCCACAATCCTCCGACATCAGTGCTACTCCTATTCGGAATACATCCTGCGACAGGAACCTTCGACCTACAGTTTCTCGCTTCATCACCCTTCGATCCTCCCTCGTCCAAACCATTCTTTTTACTCTTAACTGGTGGCAAATTGACGATTCCAGAATGGATACAAGGAAGAGCGGAGGAAGTGGAATCGTAGGGAGATGATTTCAGCATGGGAGAGCGACTCTTCCTCTTCGCATCACACGAAGAATCAAACAAAGAATCCTCCATGGCACAAAGCGGTGAAGACTGGGAGCAATCGAGGGAAACAACCGAGTCCCCTTTAGACACCAGCATGAATTTAACTGTAGACTGCTCCTTATCCACGTGGGCATTAGCATCGGTGGAACCAACCGGAGAAAAAAAAATTTCTTTCCCTTTTGATAAGAATTCCATGCAGAGGTGGGCGACAGTGGGATTTGAATGCCCAATATGCCACTACTGAACCTAGGGATGGAGGCCGGATCTTCGGCTTCTTCGAGCGCATATAGACAGCGGTTGGTGTCACACCCCATAACGCCCTTCTGGTTTCTTGGTGCATTAGGATCACCAAAAACATCAGGATCCACTTGTGATCTACTATCTCCAGAAACTGCCAAAGCACCAGCGACACTGACTACATTATCCCCTTTGTGGGTGGCCTCTATTGCTAACAGGGTAGCCTCCTTTTCATCCACATCCATCAAATCAGGGTGGGGAACAATATCTCCCTTCTCTGTCTGTGACACCTTAAATCACTTGGAGTGTTTCCCATTGTCCTTCACTCATGTCAAAGACCTCTTCTGCTGCAAACCAAAAAGCCATCTTTCATCTTGCACTTCTTCATCCAAGTCCATAGGCTTGTAGGCTTCTATGAAATTATCTGTGCAAATGTTTTCATCAACATGGGAGCGCCTCTTTATTTTTTCCAAGACCATGCCATCTGTAGAGCTTTCTGAAGCCAAAATTTATCCCAGGCCTCCTTTATCTACTACCTCACTCCAATATGCACCCTCCTCATCCCGAGAGTCGATAGTAGATTCAACTTGGGTCTTCGATGGCATACACTCTTCATCCCGCAATCTCTTGAGTTCATCTTCAACAACAATCTCTTTTCTAGCATCTTTCTGCTAATAAATTCCAACGTCTATACAAGGACTATCACGATGTTCAACCTTCACCACCCGAATGCCAATAACTTCCCGATCATTAACAGTTTGGTCAATAAGTACCAAGGCTGGCTCAAGAGGAGAGAAAATGAGAATCCCAACATCCTTTTCTTTTGCTAGATTCTCCTCTTCAACTGAGTCCCCCTCTTTCTTCCAGCCATCCCACCAATATACGCAGCGCTTGAAGCATAGTTTTACATGGAACGTAAAATTGCCATAGAAGTTATAAGTTTTACCTTCTCCTTCTTCCTCCATCTCTGCTCAAGACAACATGGCTTTTATACCAATTGTAAAGATTAAAATGAGCAGAGAAAACAATAACAAAAATAAAATAAAGCAATAACAAGAGACATCACATGATTTATCGTGGTTCAGAAAATTTGCCTACATCCACACTCAAAGCAGGGAATCACTTCATTAATCAACTCTCATACATGGGCTGCACACATCCATTATATAATCATATTCAAATATGAAATGAACAGTTGGGAGAACGCAAATGGTCATGTGACCGTTGTGCTTCACATTCCCAACATAATCTATGTTGTGTGATACAATCCTGCTCACTCCAAAGACTGTAATTTTAATTCACGACTAATTCTTGCTAATCAAGAGATTGGCAGGCTTAATGTCTCTATGAACAATCCACTCTCTATGAAGGTATTTCAATCCCTCCAATACTTGTCGGGCAACCTTAGCTAGGCAGGAATCGCTGATCCTTTTCCTGTGCTTTAACATATCAACAAGGGAGCCTCCATCCATGTATTCTAACACAAAATTCATGTTCCCTCCCTCGTGGAAGACACCCTCACATTTCACAATGTAGGGAGAATCGATTCTCCTAAGGATGTCCATCTCCCTGATGATGTGGGAAGTGAGGGAGGGCTCATGATCCAGGCGGATAACTTTTAGGGCATAACAAGTGGTGGATTTGCGGTGGAGGACCTTGTACACAATGCCTCCGCTACCATGCCCGAGCTTTCCCACTCTTTCCAAATTAGAGAACTTCTCTATGCGCTGTGTTGAATATACTTGCGACGGTTCTGGAAGAGGGAGAGGCAGACGCAGAGGCAAAGGAAGAGGAAGAGGGGCTCTTTGGTGTTGTGCAGGAATTGGAAGCTTCCATCCTAACTGTTTCTTTGATGCCATCGTACTAATGATTCTTCTCGTTTATTAGAGATGGAGAAAAGTAAATTGGATTCGGTGCTGGTGAGAGAGATTGTTGGAGGGACGTTACTATAAAGATGAGAGGCAGGGAAGTGTCTTGAAGAGAAAGTGGATGGAAAGAGGAGGAAGAGAAGGAAGCGCCGACGAAGGAGATGATGAAGATGACGTTGATAAAATAATGTTAACAGTGGTTGCATACAATTCAACATTGTAATAGCACCTATGTGTGTGTGGGGTTTTATACAGTCTACAATAGTATACTGTGCTTTCCTAATTCTCTACAATTGACGGATGTACACAATAAAGCAAAGCACAAGACCCACAACATATATATATATATATATATATATATAAATTATAATAGGTACAGCAAGGAAGAACATCATAGTACTGATCTATCAATTGTATATATCAAAAACAACTATGGAGAGTATCAAGATTGCTTAAAACATCAAAATATGATCGAAATAAGAACTAAACCCATCAGCCCCTCCCAACACAACTGTAACTATCATCTACCCATGCAACCCACCCGTCTGGATTATTATTCCACTTAAGGATCTTGTCACCAAGCTCAAAAACAACTGTTGGATCAATTAACTCTTCAATAGTGTGTATAGGAAGAGGGCAAACAGTCAGCTCCTGAATGTCATTATTATGATCCTTCAGATTGGGAATGGAGACAAGAGGAGTGGCAGCAATAGGAGGTGGGGATTTGGTCTGCCTGGCCATCCTACATTTGAGGTCATTCATTTTCCTTTATCCTATCGCTTTGTTCCAAAAGCTTCTTCAAGGCATTGCTGACATCCTCTTTTTCTTGGACTGATCTATTCATTATAAAACCATGTTCAATTTCTGACCTCACCATTATGGTCGAACCTTCATAGACAAGTAGACTCATTAAGACTCCTAACAATGATATATTTAACGATATATATATATATATATATAGGTTGGGTTTTATATAGTCTACAATACTATGCTTTCCTATTTTTGTATAAGGAAAAATAAGGTCAACAATGGCTGCAAAACATACAAGGCAGTATTGTTATAACACCATTCTAAAGAGAAATCTGAAATGTCAGATTATAATCCTCATCAATATAGATTTCCTCTTTACGGTCTTTCCATAGTTATCAAAATGACCGTTCAGTAAGAGATAATTTGAAACCCCCAATCCAATAGGTTGCAGTTCATATGCAAATCATTTCATTCATTTTTTTCAAAGAGAGAGTGTGAAGGGATTATGTTTGAATAAATCACTACTTAGTCGTCGGGAAGAAGAAACAAAGATAGAAAACCTAGAAAACCCTAGAATGCAAATGAATAATGACGTGTGCAACAGGATTGAGCCCGAAAACCCTAATGGGTATCTTGAAACAATATTGCAGAGCAGTATTAATTATTATGCCTGCCCTGAAACAAAATAGGTTGCAGTTCGTATGCAAATCATTTCATTCATTTTTTCAGAGAGAGTGTGAGGGGATTGTGTTTGAATAAATCGCTGCTTAGTCGCCAAGGAGAAGAAACCAAGCTAGAAAACCCTAATGCAAATGAATAAAATAGATAGAAAACTCTAATGCAAATGAATAACGACATGCAACAGGAGTGAGCCCAAAAGCTAGAAAACCCTAATGGGTTATCTTGAAACAAAATTGTAGAGGATTATCAATTATTATGCATGCCTTGAAAAAAAATAGGTTGTAGTTCATATGCAAATCATTTCATTCATTTTTTTCAGAGAGAGTGTGGGGATTGTGTTTAAATAAATCACTGCTTAGTTGCTGGGAAGAAGAAACCAAGTTAGAAAACCTAGGAAACCCTAATGCAAATCAATAAAATAGCTAGAAAACCCTAATGCAAATGAATAACGACGTGCAACAGGAGTGAGCCTGAAAGTTAGAAAACAGTAATGAAAGATCAAAAACCCTAATGGGTTATCTTGAAACAAAATTGCAGAGGATTATTAATTATTATGCCTGCCTTAAAACAAAATTGCAGAGGAATATGAAAACAAAGCCTAACCGCTACAAATTTTGTTAACAATAGAAAAGATTCGTAGGTGATCAAAATATAAAACCTCCACCCGTTGTAATGCCTTCAACAAATGCTTTGTAGGCGGTCAAACAAAAACTAACCGAAAACTTGCAGATGCTCCATAGGCGATTAAACAAAAGCTAACCGAAAACTTGCAGATGCTTCGTAGGCGGTGAAACAGAAGGTAATTGAAAACTTGCAGTGATAATAATTTAAGCACACCAAAACCGTCCAGTCAGCGACCGTCGCACACAACCACCCACCGAAACCTTAATGAGCTGAAAACTTGAACACTTAAAACTATGCACACGGAAATGACAAACGGAAACCAAAACATAAGGCCTCGCATTAGGGTTGAGCGATTTGATTGAGATGTGTGCAGGTGAGGACACATGTCACAATCAACGACAACAAGCATGAAATAGCTTTTAAAACCCGATCGCCTGAAAAACTTAGCGGTCGTCAACGCCGGAAGACTCACCCACTCACGGAAACAACCCTCCATCGTCGTCGGTGCTGGAAGACTCACCCACTGACAAAAACAACCCTCCACCATCGTTGGCGCTGGAAGGTTGACAGTTTCCCGAGCAAAAGCCCGCACTAAAGCCTATCGGCTTAAATATTTGAGAAAATGGAAGTGGGTGTCAGTGTATATTATGATATGTATAAATGTTTAAATAAGTACATATGCTTTTTCTTAGTTATGAAATGAGATGTACCTTTGAGGAGTTGGTCAAGATCTACACATCATTACACTTAAGATGATATGTTTAAATAATGAGCTTTATGTTAAAAAATATAAGATATTTAACCAAAAAATTAAGAGTTTAAAGTGTACTTTCCCTTTCTAGATTACCATTCATTACAATTTTTAAAAGCCATTTTGAAATTGTTTATAAAGATTATAATAAGTGAAATGTCCCATCAAAATTTGAATTTGATAATCTTAAGATCATATTTTACCATAAAATTTTAAAAAATATCACATAAAACCATTACAAAACGATTAAAAAAATAGAAATTTTAAAAATATCACATGAAACCATTAGAGAAGGATTAAAAAATAAGATTGTAATGAATATCTAAATGACCATATATTTTTACATTTGAAAGACAACTATCACAAAATATTGGCTCAACAGGCACTATTGAGTGTCAAAATTAGACCGCGTTCAATTCCATGGTGACCAGAAAGGGGAACACCTGACCCCTGTGTAAGAATAGCATAACAAGGTTCAGGAGTTTGCTCGCTCCGAAAGGGTGTGCAGGATAGCTTCTGCCAGATCACTTGCACGGTTTATCCCTTTTTAAACTCAACTATGCACCAGACAAAATTTCTGTTGCGACCTGTGGATTTTACCCTTTTTAGGCTTTATCCTGTTCGACCGAAGGAATGCAATGGTGGTTTAAAGCTTTTTCAATCCAGTTTCCCTGAAATCTATACAGAATTCACACATTCTGTGAGATGCTGAGGGACTGGAAAGGCACTGTAAGATTGCAGGGTTGCTGAAATTGTGGAGTCCTGTTGAGGAATGGATGCTTCAGAAGCTGCGAGGCCGTCCATCTTTTGCCTGCGTCCTTTTGTAGACAACATCTGATAAAACTTTGGAATTCCGCAGATGCACTGGCGGGTGCAGAGGGCGGCTCTCCAAAACATATTGCACACATCAGTGCAGGCCAATCCGGCTGCTCTCCGGCTGCTACAAACGGAAAATGACCCACATAGCATTCCAACAGTGTCAATCCCAAACTCCAGATATCCCCTGCATACCCATTATATCTCCCACCATAGCTCTGTGGATCAAATCTCTCGGGGCTCATGTAAGCACATGTTCCCACATAGGAATTGCAGCAGGAATCTATGTTGTGTGATACAATCCTACTCACCCCAAAGTCTGCAATTTTAATTCGCTGGTAATTCTTGCTAACCAAGAGATTGGCGGGCTTGATGTCTCTGTGAACAATCCGCTCTGTATGAAGGTATTTCAATCCCTCCAGTACTTGCCGGGCAACCTTAGCCAGGCAGGACTCGCTAATCCTTTCCCTGTGCTTTAACAGATCAGCAAGGGAGCCTCCATCCATGTATTCCAGCACAAAATTCATGTTCCCTCCCTCGTGGAAGACACCCTCACATTTGACAATGTAGGGAGAGTCGATTTTCCTAAGTATGTCCATCTCCCTGGTGATGTGGGAAGTGAGGGAGGGCTCATGGTCCATGCGGATAACTTTTAGGGCATAGCAAGTGGAGGATTTGGGATGGAGGACCTTGTACACCATGCCTGCGCTACCATGCCTGAGCTTTC
The DNA here is from genome assembly GCF_030272615.1 of Cryptomeria japonica. Lineage (NCBI taxonomy): Eukaryota > Viridiplantae > Streptophyta > Pinopsida > Cupressales > Cupressaceae > Cryptomeria > Cryptomeria japonica. Next base: position 615,334,403 of record NC_081406.1, on the reverse strand, counting down.
CCACTCTTTCCAAATCAGACAGCTTCTCTACACCCTGTCTTGAAGATACCTTCGGCGGCTCTGGAAGAGGGAGAGGGAGAGGGAGAGGGAGAGGCAGAGGAAGAGGCGCTCTTTGGTGTTGTGGAGGGATTGGAAGCTTCAATCCTAATCTTTTCTTTGATGCCATCGTACTAATAATGATTCTTCTCGTTTATCAGAGATGGAAAAAGGTCGTTGATCCTTGGAGCTGCTGAGACAGATTGTTGGAGGGACGTTATTATAAAGATGAGAGGCAGGGGAGCGTCCTGAAGAGAAAGTGGATGGAAAGAGGAGGAAGAGAAGAAGCGCAGACGAAGCAGCCAGTTTTGTCGTATGTGAAGGCAGGCAACTTGTCTCAACCAATGTGACGTGATGAAGATGACGTTGACGTTGACGTTGCATGGGTAGTGGGGTTCCGGGGTCCCGGGGTCCCGGGAACATGACTTCCCATTGTCAAGTGGCTCGTCTTACGGCGTTTTGGAGGGACTTTGGCCGTTGGGAATCGGAAGTTCCAAGGAAAAATCTGAAGATAAGGAAGTAATGGCGACTCAATTCATTCTCCGCGTGCAAATATGAAGAGTAAACCAGTTGCCTGATTTAACATTGTTTTTGGGGACATTGGACAGATTCATTGCATGGATGGGTTTTAAGAAATGGTGGGGCACGTGTGTGAATTATCTACTAAGATTGTACAAGACAACGTCACAATGAAAACTATTGAGAATGATATTTGTAATTTTAGTCACATGTGTTAGTTGAGTTAATTATTAAGAATGGTGTTGCATTTCTAATCATATGTGGGAGATAAGTATTAAGAATGGTATTTTATTTTTAAGCGCATGTATGAGTAGATAATTAATAATGAAAATCTTTCAAAACAGTATTGTATTTTTTATTCAGGTTGTTTATTATATGTTAATCATTATTTTTAGTTTTGTGGACATTAAATTTTATACATTTATTCAATCAAAAGTCTTTAAATATATAGATAACTAATAATGAAAATCATTGAAAATAGAGTCTATTGTACAAGATAACTAATAATGAAAATCATTGAAAATAGTATTGTATTTTTACTCAGGTGGTTTATGATATGTTAATCATTATTTTTAGTTTTGTGGACATTAAATTTTATACATTTATTCAATCAAAAGTCTTTAAATGTGTAGATAACTAATAATGAAAATCATTGAAAATAGAGTGTATTGTACAAGACAACCAATAATGAAAATCATTGAAAATAGTATTGTATTTTTACTTAGGTTGTTTTTGATATGTCAATCATTATTTTTAATTTTGTGGACATTAAATTTTATACCTTTATTCAATCAAAAGTCTTTAAATATGTAAAATCTATCAAATCATAATATTTTGCTATCATACACATAATATTTTGCTATCATACACAGTTGTTCCTCTCTAATATGTGGGCACTGGTTAGAAGTAGTCAAAAAGAGTTTATCTTCTTTTAAGAGTTTAAATAGTAGTTGTATTGCAGAGAGGTGTAATGGATGTATGATTGAGATGTAATACATGTTAAATGGATTATTTATAATTTTGATGAAGAAATTTTTGTTAATTATTATTGGGAAAATGTGTGACAATAAAAATTAGGTAGTTGTTGAATTATATCCATTTCAAAAATTGATCAAATATTCTTTTGTCAATTTTTATTAACACACATTTAATAAAGAAAATTCATGTTTTAGTAATATGGAAAATATAGTTAATTGAATGAATAATAATCAAATAAGTATTCTATACTTCTACTACAAGAAAAAAAAATGGTTCGCAGATGTGCGAAGGGTGGGGAATACTGCGAAGTAATTCGTAGTCTCTTTTCAAACATTCCACCTTTCACCAGGAAGGCAAATAGGATCCCACTTGGCAAGAAGACACCAAGAGGGAGAGCAGAGCACGACAACCAAAGAGCCACATGGCAACCGTTTCCAAAGACAAAAATTGGTTGGTAACTTGGTAGTCTGATCACATGTTTCAATGCGTAAAGTGATAAGTTGTGAGAAACATAAGACACCAAGAGGGTGATTAGAGCATGACAACCAAAGAGCCACATGGCAACCCTGTCCAAAGACAAAAATGGGTTGGCAGACTGATCATAAGCTTCAATGCGTAAAGTGATAAGTTGTGAGAAACATCATCTCAATGCGTAAACATGCTCTTCTCATTGGGCTATACAATACATAAATTGTTCAACCCATATAACATGACGTCCTTTAGGCAATAAAAATAACGTAGAAATGTTTTTGTTATTTTATCACATTATCTAAAGTATGAAGAACATCATTTTCTCAACAATTACAGATGATAGGGAAAAAATAAATTATCTTTCTTTTTTAAAATGGATCTTTGATACCCAATACATTTTAGTAGTATGTGTTGCTTATGCTATGTAATATCTAGTTTATACTGCTAAGTTTATTAATTATTGTTTTGGTTTGTATGTTTGATAATAATAATGAATAAATAAATCTTAGCTATTGAGTAGATTGCCCTATTTTTGTGGAAATTGTTTTGAAGGGCTTTTTTATTTTTTTATTTTTATTTTTAATTTCATTATAACAATATAGATGGATTGGATGTAAAATAGTTTCAAGCATTTGTTTCTATGATTTTTACCCTAATGAAATGGATGTTTCTTGAAAGGCCATGCATAGAGTAAAAAAAAAATGTCTCATATTTTTTTCTAGGGTTCTTGGGATTGATCATCTTTACCAAATGTTATATATGTACTAATAGTAGAGTATTGAATTTATATATTTAAATAAAAAAATTATATTTGTAAAGATAATGAAATAAGATTTGTTGAAGACAATAAATTATAAATTTCAACATATTTTGTGTGAACTTAACGACTAGTAGTTATAGCCTTAGGATGTGTGATGGATGAGTTGGCAAGGAAATCATAGGGATGTATAGCTCGTCACATTGTGGATGTCTTTTATAATCAAACTAGTGAAATAATATATATAGAAATGAATCTCAAATTCATGGTAAATGGGTCATTAAAAAATGGAGATGAACTCAAAGGAGAGGAAAAATAAATCAAAATTTTCAAGAAAATTTTGAAGTTAAAGAAATAATGTAGTGTAAAAACCAACCATTTAAGTCATCCTAAACATTGATGAGAGTATTAAGCTAGTTGGTAATCATGATCATGGATAAATTGAGCCAAAATATATTAAGATATGTATGAACATTGCAGTTTACAACTTGATTTTTAGCTTCTAAGTTCAAATCTTGAGTGAGGTGCTTAGCATTGTATTGGGGTGTATTGAAAAATACTAGTAGAAGAACTTTTAAGAGTTGATAATGAGCTCTAGTACCCCAATATCACTTGCAAAACCAATTTATATTGTACCTTCCACAATAGAGTAGATCAAGATGATATATTGCTTGGTTATGGTACACTAATGGTACAATGACTAATCATGGATCAATGATAGTACATATATAATGTATATGAGGCCTTTCTAATATTAGAAAGGTTGAGAGATAGGAAAACACAAGATTACATATGACAAGTATCTAAATCCTACAACATGAGACAACTAGAGATAAAATGAGATTACATGTGTACTAGTGACTTCTAGAAAGATTCCTAAAGTCCTAAGTAAACTTGCCAGATTTCCATAGATTTTCCTTATAGTCTAATGGGATTGCCAACTAACCTATCATAAATATAATATTCAATTAAAACAATGCAAAAAAAGTATAAAGTTAGGAAATTTCATCAATTTTCTGTAAATAAAGTAAATAAATTTAAGTTTTACACCCATTGTTAGGACAATCAACCAATAGAAAAACAAACAAAACAAATAATTTTGTTTAAATTATTTAATTACACACAAATATTATAACTGTATAATAGAGATGTAAGATATGATATAAAAGCAAAAAGTCAACAAGTAATCAAATTTAGAGATAAATCAACAAATGGTACATTAGAGACTAAATAAGGGTGATTAAGATAAGATGAAAAGAGGATCACCCAATGAATTACAAAATCCTAAAGAAAGAATACCAATAAGTTATAATGAAAAGGGATCCAAATTCTCAGATCGAGAAAAAGTAAAATATATATTTAAAGAATCAAATTTAAAAACTCTAATAAAAGAAAGATAAAGCCCTCACATTTGAACTTGAAAAGTTCAAGTTCCAAATCAATCAATCAATCAATCAAAATCATCTTTATCAAGTTAATAACCATAGTAAAAAATTTAGGAGATGGAAATGGTTCCCTTGAATGAGCAATGATATACTGAAATACATATACCACTTATGAACTTGATATTGATAAATGACATTCTTATCAAAATGATTCCAAAATATAAAGAAAAAAAAAGTATATAAATTTCACCATTACAAATTCCTTTACTGATATTAATAAGATAAAAATGTGAAATAGTAATAAAGTATTAAATGAAAGTAAATGCAATTTTGAATGTATAATGATCAGTGTAGTTTCCTTTAAAATTATCGTTCATTATAATTTTTAAAAACCATTTTGAAACTTATTATGAAGATAATAGTCAGTGAAATGTCCCATCAAAATTTGATAATTAAAATTTTTAAAAAATATCACATAAAACCATTACACAAACGATTAAAAAAATAGATTGTATATGCATAAGCAGGCAGGTTGAGGGGCTTGCCCGCTCCGAAAGTGCGTGCAGTATAGCTTCTGCCGGATCACTTGCACGCTTTACCCCTCTTTTTTCTCAACTGCGCAACAGACAAAATTTCTGTTGCAGCTTTGCTGATTTCAGCTTTTTTCAGCTTTATCCTTTTTGAGGGGAGGAATGCAATGGTGGGTTAAAAGCTTAATCAGTCCACTTTCCCTGAAATCTATACACCATTCACACATTTTGCGAGATGTCGAGGGACTGGAAGGGCACTGTCAGATTGCAGGCTTGCTGAAATTGTGAAGTTCTGTTGAGGAATGGATGCTTCAGAAGCTGTGAGGCAGTCCATCTTTTGCCTGCGTCCTTTTGAAGACAACATCTGATAAAACTTTGGAACTCCGCAGATGCACTGGCAGGTGCAGAGGGCGGCTCTCCAAAACATATGGCACACATCAGCGCAGGCCAATCCGGCTGCTCTCCGGCTGCTACAAATGGGAAATGACCCACATAGCATTCCAACAGTGTCAATCCCAAACTCCAGATATCCCCTGCATACCCATTATATCTCCCACCATAGCTCTGTGGATCGAATCTCTCGGGGCTCATGTAAGCACATGTTCCCACATAAGAATTGCAGCAGGAATCTATGTTGTGTGATACAATCCTACTCACCCCAAAGTCTGCAATTTTAATTCGCTGGTAATTCTTGCTAACCAAGAGATTGGCGGGCTTAATGTCTCTGTGAACAATCCTCTCTGTATGAAGGTATTTCAATCCCTCCAGTACTTGCCGGGCAACCTTAGCCAGGCAGGACTCGCTAATCCTTTTCCTATGCTTTAACAGATCAGCAAGGGAGCCTCCATCCATGAATTCCAGCACAAAATTCATGTCCCCTCCCTCGTGGAAGACACCCTCACATTTGACAATGTAGGGAGAATCGATTTTCCTAAGTATGTGCATCTCCCTGGTGATGTGGGAAGTGAGGGAGGGCTCATGATCCAGGCGGATAACTTTTAGGGCATGGTAAGTGGAGGATTTGGGGTGGAGGACCTTGTACACTATGCCTCCGCTACCATGCCCCAACTTTCCCAGTCTTTCCAAATCAGAGAGCTTCTCTATGCCCTGTCTTGAAGATACCTTCGGCGGCTCTGGAAGAGGCAGAGGAAGAGGCAGAGGAAGAGGGACTCTTTGGTGTTGTGCAGGTATTGGAAGCTTCAATCCTAACCTTTTCTTTGATGCCATCGTACTAATTCTTCTGGGCTATCAGAGATGGAGAAAACTAGTTGGGATTCGGTGCTGGCGAGAAAGATTGTAGAAGGGACGTTATTATAAAGATGAGAGGCAGGGGAGAGTCCTTAAGAGGAAGTGTATGGAAAGAGGAGGCAGCAAAGGAAGCGCCGACGAAGCAGCCGGTTTTGTCGTATGTGAAGGCATGGAACTTGTGACGTGATGAAGATGACGTTGCATGGGTAGTGGGTGGGCGGAGTAGTAGATAATAGAATGTGAAAGTGAGAGGGCGTCCAAGTTGGGAGTTCCGGGGTCCCGGGAACATGACTTTGCATTGTCAAGTGGCTCAACTTACGTGTATTGGAGGGATTTTGGCCGTCGGAAATCGAAAATTCCAAGGAAAAGGGAAGTCATGGCGACTCAATGCTTTGTCCGTGTGCAAATATGAGGAGTAAATCGATTCATTGCATGGGATTTTTATTAAGAAATGGTGGGGCACGTGTGTGAGTTACCCAATAAGATTGTAGAACACAACGTGGCAATGAAAATGATATTTGTAATTTTACTCACGTGTTAGTTGAGTTAATGATTAATGGTAATGCATATTAATCAGATGTGTGAGTTGAGTTAATTATTTAGAGGTTGTAGTTATTTTGGTTTCAAAATGGCATATCTCTTCATGGTATCCCATGTCAGTACAAGTACAATAGGAGTACACAATGTCGGGAGACCGACGTAAACGAACTTACCGATGACAGGGAGACATCTTGGTATCTGATGACGTGGATGATGTTGTCATTTTTTTGTTGACGGAAAACTTTCCACGTGACTAACAATTTTTCAGTCAATCTCGTGATTATGGGCATCGTGCGGCTAAAATGTACACCTCGCTGCTCTCACGGTTACGGGCACGACTACACGTGTTGAAGAAACACAATTTTCAATATTTTGAAAAATGAAAATTCAAAACTGGTAAAAACAGTCAATAACTTGGTTGTTTGAAATTGTTTCAGATTTATTTCGTACGGTAGCTGCATGGGCGGGGGAGAGCCGAGCACTGCGAGAAGAGGGGAAACCATTTGAGAAAATCTCGACCATTCTGGTTCAATGTTCTTGGTTGAATCACAGAGTGAGGGAGCTGTGCATCTAGTGGATGTATATACACTTCTATCGATATATGTATAATTTTTTGTTAGACCTCATCAGGGTTTTTGTGAGGTGACATGTCTGCCCCCAGTTTTTTTTGTGTCCATTATTCGTATCGCAGGGTGAGCGGGAGATGTGAAAAAGGACATAGGGTTTGTGGCTGCGAAGGTGAGGTAAAAGCATGCGACATGCATAACTCGTGTTGTATGAGTTTTTTGTTATCATTGCTAACATGCAGGTTTTTGATGTGTAGGGGGGATGGATTGTAGCGCAGAGGTTGGTGGGAGGCGTCAAGATTGTTGTGTAGGGTTTGGCGGTAACGATAAGTGCAAACCCCAATAGATAACTCGAATTTTTTTTTGATTACCTATAACATTAAGGTGAAACCCTAACACAACACAAAAGAAGTAAAAAATGATCACAGTAAAATTTAAAGATGACAGTAAAATACACATAACACATAACACAACATTCTTTAGCAATGGTAAGTTGAAACCCTAACTCATAACACGACATACTTTTGTTTTCTAACATTTATTGGGGTAAGTGCACAAAGATGGTGGTCAAAAAGGGGGGTATAAGTGGACACTTTTTTTTTTGTCTGAAATCAGGTGAACTTGAACTTGGAGGCAAAATTTGAAAGTCATCCAGTCAAGATATGAAGATAATCAAAGAACAAATATTGTAGTACTCTGAATCTAGTTTCCAAACTACTAAACTTTTTCAAAATTGGATAAGATTAAGGGGGTCAAATCCTTTGCGCATGAAAAACTGACCCTGATTTTTTCTGAAAAACATAACATAGTGTCTGACGTGCGCATCAAAAAGTCATAGTTAGATTTAGTATTTTGGCAAATCCTTTGGCAGAAAGATAGTTAAGAGTGAGCACTAGAAGATGTGTATTTTTTTGTAATTTTTTGAGTATTTTTTTTTTATGATTTTTCCAATCGAGCACATCCTGAAAATTAGGTACCTGTTCATGCGCGAAGCATAAGTTGCACTAAACAAATCGAAAATACAATTTAAAAAAAAAAAATAGAATCAAGTGCACTACAATAATATATAATTTTTTTAAAATTTGGATAAGTATATCAAAAGTTATTCAAAAAATGGTGCACTTATGTCTGTGAGAACTATGAAGACATTGGTAAAAGAAACTCAATAATAATATGTTATTGTTGTTCAAATTGAAAAAAAATTATATGGTTAGAAAGCTCAGAAGATGGGTGAAAATATGGTGGCAATTTTAGAAATACCCACTTGATGAAGTGTAAATCTGATGATGACAAAGTCGATAAACCAAGTTGATAAAATAAAACACGTCAAAATTGAGAGAAATGGAGGGAAATCAAACTTCCAAACCGTAGTTTTGTCATCTAGGCCTATTTCCAAGCCTAAATAGTCAAAAGCGCGTATGGGGTACTTATGGTTTAAAAAGTGCGTACGAGGTACTTATGGTGTAAGCACCGCGTACGCGCTATTGTATAATATAATATTATATATATAATGTGTATATACATATAATTTATGTAATATATAATATGTGTATAATATGATATTGTATATATAATGTGTATATATATAATATATTAAACATATATATACACATGTAAGTGTATTGTCTCCCCCTCTCAAACGCATACAAGGTGCCCCTCTCTCTCTCTCTCTCTCCCCTTCTCCCTTCCTCCATACCCCATCCCTCTCTCTCTCCCTCCCTCTCTCCCCTTCTCCCTTCCTTCGTACCCCATCCCTCCCTCTCTCCCCTTATCCCTTCCTCCATACCCCATCCCTCTCTCTCTCTCTTGCTCTCTCTCCTTCTCCCTTCCTCCATACCCCATCCCTCTTTCTCTTCTTCTCTCCCTCCCTCCCTCCATACCCCACTGCAACTGTGTCTGCACTTCTATAGAAGTAAGTGAATTTATTTCTTGTCTGTAACTTCCTCTTTGATTTTTATCATGTATGCTCTCCTAAGAAAATTGACTGATGGATTTGTGTGTGTGCATTGAATAGGAGGAATAGGGTTTGAAATTGAACCACAAGTGTATTACTGTGACAAACAAGAAAACCTGCAGCAATATTCTTCTCGAATGTGTTTTTAATGAGCATAGTAGATGTGGAAAATAGTGTCAATAAAGCAACATGATGAGTCAGAGTACCTGCAATATGTTTTTCAGAAGGAAACAACAGGTAGGAAGAGAAAGAGGGAGAGTAACACAGATGATGTCCTATAGAATGACAGTGGTGGGTATGCAAGAGTTCCCATGTTGTTACACAACGCCTATCACCTAAAGAAATTAAAGTTTTTTGTATGCATGGTAGTGGTAGTATATGATGATCATCACTTGTCAAACAACTTGGAACGGTACATACCCATGAAAGAAATCAAGTGTGTAATTCCTATAGTCACAATCGAGATCAGTCTTATAACCTTGCAAATTTAATAGTGTAAAGCGGAAAAATCGCGATCGAACCCTAGTTGCTCTCCCCTCTTCCGACTCCGAGGAGAGAGAAGGGAGGTTCGCTAGGATTCGATGGTTTTTCACTTAGGGGAGAGGCTTTACATTCAAAAGAGGGGTTGAAACTCATAAGATCCAATCCCACGCAATGCAAGATTGGATGCTAAATGAATTTCAAGGGTTAGGAAAGCAAGGCTACCCTCTTTTGTAAAGAATGTTGTTAAGGAAATTAAGCTAGGAATGCATAGAAAATCATAAAGATTCGCTTATAAACTGAGTTCGGGTTATAGGATGAAGCTGCGGACCTGGAATTAGCAGTAAAATGTCGATACGGCGCTGTCCTGCAAATTTGAGCAAAAGTTGTCGGGACGATGGCGCCCGGCGCCACGGTCCTCCGAAAAATCTACGAAACGAAGGGGGATCTGTTCGTCTCTGCACAAGGATTCTAGATCTTCAATTTCAGCCGCGTACCTGCAACCTACACACAGAAAAGCGAAGACGATTGGGGGGTTAGGGATTAGGGGTTTGCCTTTAGGTCAAACCCCGGTTTTGGAATTAACCAAGAAATGAGCAAGAGCTGTAAATGTAAATGACTGTAAAACAAATACTAATACCTTGTTCTAAGGATGTTTGTATCCTTATGTGCGAAGGTTTAGATGTTGTATGTTGTATGTTGTATGTTGTAGCATGTAGTATGTGATCTCCTCTTCAATGGTTGAATCCTTGTCTTGAATGCAACACTTAGCCTTGAATGGAGACTTGAAATGATCAATTGCTTGAAGGAATGCTTGAATGCTTGAATATAATTTCCACGCTTTTTACACATATCCTCTTCATGCCAAATGAGAGAGAAAAATGTAGTTTATATACTTGTCATTTAGGGCTGATAGACTGATTTTCCCGACCTTAGGCCGACCAGGAAAGTTAATTTCCAAATTGCAAACAAAAAGACCCGAGCCCCTTAGGAGATCGGGCCCAAAATAGGACCCAGGGACCAGGGCACTGGGCGCCCTGGTCTTGAGGGACCAGGGCGCTGGGCGCTCTGGTCCCACCTCCCGGGACAGCAGGGTGCAAGGAGGTTCAGGCCAGGGTGCTTGAAAAATGCAGTTTTCAGTGTCGTGAGCAAGTTTTAGGGTCTCCATTCAGGTTGCGTGTTGCGTCGCCATTGTGAAGACCGAAATGCAGTCGAAATTGCAAGTGTCGCAATTTTAGGACGCTACATTTAGCCCCCACTTTAGCGGGAGTATGTATGCTCATACTTCCAGTAAAGTACAAGGAAACAACATTGAAAGACTTTCACCACGTCAAGGAGGCAAGATACACCGAGCCCCCAGTGGACTAAGGATCTTACGACTTCGATTGACAAAGTAAAAGGGAAGATCGCGAGGAAGAACCATGACTGTCAGTAGTAAGGCTCCCTCACTATGAGTCATGCAAGAAAGATATCAAAAATTTTCAAGGCAAGGCTAAATTTGCCAAGAAATTTTCAAGTATCTTGAAAAGATATGAACGGGATGTATGCCCCCCTACGTTAAAGCGATCGCACATGCCTCACCGGGGGTGATTGTTTTAACGTAGTGATACACATAAGAAATGAGAAAGGAAAGGAGCACGTTATCGCAAGGATTTAGCCCCCAAGTGTGAGATAAACCCAAGGATAATAGACACAAAACACAAAGCACAAGGTGACTTCGCTTTCCTTGGGGTCAGTATGCTGTATGATAAGTCACGTATATATATCATATGTATGTATGCATAATTGTTCTTCATTCCCCAATCAAGGAAGGTCACCTAGAAGAAGGGAACACATGTGTCTTTTGAGTCAACATGAGAGAGATCGAGAGATCTCAATGCTTTGCATCGTCCTCAAGTAGACAACACTAAGGATGACAAATAGAAGAATGAGAATAACATATAGAAGAAGTAACAAAAGAGAGGGGAAGAGAATCTGCTATGCTAATGTAACTAGTCTAGCATGTCATCTACCCCCCGATCTTGCTGATCCATGTTTCGGGAAGGCAGGGAACACGCTAGAGGAGGAACATCCAACACAGCAGATGGAGCTATCACAAGATCCAAACAAGGGCTATGTTCATGTTCCGAGCCACATTGTTCTTGTCTAGGAGCTAGGATAAGTGCTTTAGAAAATTCATTAGATAAATGGTTATCAACATCAACAAGTTCATATTCACTATCAGAAGCAAGAGGAGTAACATTTTCATTATGAATAACATTTTCATCTATATCATCATCAAGATTTATAAAAATAGGATCTTTAACTCGCACAGGACCAAGACCATCATGCATCTTATGTTTAGGAGATTTAGGCTCAATGTCCGGCTGAGGAGAAAATGGAATAATGCTTGTTGAAGGTGTTTTTGGAGATTGCAAAGTTTGAGCTCTAAGACGACGCTTTCGCCGGCGTTCACGTGCAGAACGATTTCATCTAGTCTTAGTAGGAAGTGGAGAAGACTGAGGAGGAGGAATGTTCTCATCCTTAGCACTTGGGTGTTTAGGTTGTGGTCTCTTAGGCTGGATAATAGGAGAAGAAGAAGGTCTCTTCTCTCTATAAAAAGAAGGAGGAGGAACTGCTCCATATAAAGGAGGAATTTTTGGTTTAGGGAGAAGACCAAGTCCATCATGACGAGGAGGTATAGGTCTACTCTTAGGAAGTTTATTAGGTATAGACATAGTCACATCCATAGGGATGGGTTGAGAATCTTCTTGAGGAAAGACATTAGTTTTATCTTTCAAAGGAAGAACTTCCTTCTCAAGAATGATAGGAATATCAAGTTTAGGTGCTCTAGGTTCACTTAGAGATAGGATCATATCTGTTTTCCACTTTTGATAAGATTTGAAAAGATGATCACTTTGCGGAGGAAGAGATTGGAATTGTTTAGGCCAAAAGTAATCAATAGGAACACTAGAGGTTCTTTCAGCTGGTTTAAAGAGACTATGATTGACAGTAACAACTTCACCATTATGGGGAAATTTCAAACACTTATGAATAGGAGAAGCAATAGCTTTCATGGAAGATAGCCAAGGATAGCCAAGCTTCACACGAAATTGTTCGGAAGATGGAATAATAGCAAAGTTCACATCAAGAGATTTGTTATGGACCTCAATAGGCAATGTAATAGAACCAATTGCAGGAGAAGAAAATGCATCAAATAATTTCACAATCACATCTGTTTTGTCATATATCACTTGATTCAATTGCAAAGTAAAAAGAAATTCTTCAGTAATAACATTAACCATGCACGAAGGATCAATAAGCACTCCACGGCAAGGTGTATTCTTGACTTTTGCAACTATGTATAAAGGACCATCAGGTGCCCTAATGGTTTCGCTAGAATCAAATGTGATGGAAGGTTCTTTAGGGATTTCTTGTTGCTCTACGAAGTTAATCACATTCGGAGTCATAGACACAAGACCATCAGATGAGAGAGAGGAATCATTAGCCTCAATTGCATTAGAGGTATGAGAAGGCAATGGATCAGTGAAAATCTGAAGATTTTGATTAGGAGGAGCTACAGATGTATTGCCTTTATCATTCACTCCAGAAACAGAGATAGTATTATTATCAATCAAATCTTGAATTTTACCCTTTAAAGAAAAACATTTTTCAGTATCATGCCCAGGCTGACGATGAAATTGACAAAAAGCTTTGTTATCAAAATAAGGTGAAGTAATCTTTGCAGGATCAATTTGTCTTATAGGAGGAAGAGTAAGCACATTTTGTTCCAATAACTTATTCATAATACTATGCAATGATTCATTCAAAGGAGTATACTTTCTTTCTTTCTTGAAAAATTTAGAAATAGGAGGCACACCTGATGCTGCATTCACATTGTTGTTGATGATGTTTTCATTGAATTTGATGGAATCTCTGTTCGGTTTAAACTTTCCAAATGGTTGTTGACTGCTATCACCCTTATCACTCGGAGCCATAGGATGTGATTGTTCCATTTGACTCACAGTCAGTTGATAATTGTGAAGAGTGGCGCACAACTGTTGGAAAGAAGTAAACTCAGAAAACAGAAGTTTGTCTCGAATATCTTTTTGTAAATTAGAAATAAAGATTCTTTGAATATCATTGTCAGGCACTAGAAAAGAAATTTGAGCATACAAATGCTTATATCTACCAATGAAATCAGTCACTTTTTCTTTAACACCTTGTTTACAATGCATTAAATCAATCAAAGTAACTTTAGGACTTATATTGTTTTGAAATTGTTGAATGAAAGCATTTGCAAGTTGTTCAAAAGAAGTAATAGAATAAGAAGGCAATGAGCAATACCATTGTAGGGCTTTGTCTCTTAATGTTCTAGTGAATAGTTTTGCAAGCAACCTTTGGTCATAAGCAAAATCAGTACAGATTGTTTGAAAAGTCTTAACATGTGTTAGAGGATCACCTTTACCATTATAAAGTTCCAAATGCGGGATTTCAACATGTTTAGGAGGGATAGCTCGAACAATGTCAAGAGAAAGTGGGCTCGCAACATCAAATGTGGGCACACTAAACTTAGATTGATTCATAGAGGCAATTTGTTGTTGTAAAGAAGAGACAGTTTGTGCGAGATTGTTAATGGTCGCTTCAGTCGAAGAGTTCATATTAGATGTGTTAGATTGAGATGGAGGTGTTATGTTATTGAAAGAAGGTAAAGAGTAAGGTGGTGGGACCCTATGATAATTAGTCATAGGAGATGATTGGACAGGAGGAACACTACAAGGAGGAATGGAATGATTAAATGAATTGCCCCCTTGCGTCATGTTCATTTGCGGAGATGTAATAGGAACACTCATTGAAGGGACGAATGAAGAAATCGGATTGAATGAAGGAAGAGGGTTAATTGAAGAAGAAGGGTTGCCCCCATGACTAGTAATCACGGGAGGAATGTCTTGTATAGAGGTAGCCATGATGTTTGATGTAAAGGTAGGTATACTAGCAATAGGAGTTGTCAAAGGAATAGAATGATTGACTTGTGTAGGAGGTTGTGTATAACCTAAATTTTCAGCACAACTCTTCATAGGCATCACATTCGAATTCACAATGTGTGAAATACCACGCAAAATATCAATTCCATTCTTATCACTTTGAAGCATACGTTTTAGACCCTCAATTAAAGGAAGAGCTTGACTATCAGGGTATTCTTGAGACATCCATTGTCGAAAATCGTCAAATTGGTTATCCAATTTCGAAAGTTGTTCTTCAGAAACCTCATGGTGAGCTTCTTCATCATTAGGAGGATTAGAGGAATTACCCATGTCCTCGTTAAAAAGGCTATTCAAATTAGGTTCCATCTCCTCAGTAGTTAAACCTTGGAAAGACTTAATTCTACGGCTTCATCTAACGGGAATAGTGTAAGTAGGGCTTATTGTTGTAAAACTCATGCACTAGAAAGAGAGAGAAGATTTTGAATTTAGAGGTAGCAATTTTCAGTAAAATCAGCCAATCTTCTGGATTTAAGCTGTTAAATGCAATCACAACAGTCTCCTGAAATTTCAGAAAAAATGCCCGGGACCGTGGCACCCGGAGTGCAACACGGTCCTTGCAACTTTTTTCGAAATTTGCAGGGATTAAAGGTATGATGATCTTAGCGCCAATCTGAAAAAATTGAGTGATTTTATGATCTGTAGATAGGCCAAATTAAAGTTGTAATCTTAAAATTGAACCCTACCAAGATTGTCGAAAAATACAAAATTTGAATTTTGAAAAAGAGAGGGAAACTGAAATTTTGAATTTTGTGATTTTTAGAGGGAATGTCAAGAGCAATGCAAATTTTGAAATTTGAAAATTGACTCAATTTCACGCAAAATTCAATTTTGAAAGCGGAAATTAAAGTTGTTGTAATTAAGCATTTAATTTCAAAGGTCACAAAATGCAAGAATTTGAATAAAGCACTGAAATTTTTAATGAATGATAACACACTTTTCAGATTTAGGACAGTAAGAACACAATTTTGACACAAAATTTCAGTTTCAATGATTTTTGAATGATTAGAAGCGTTAATCCAAGCAATCCCTAGACCAACTTTGACTGTTATTTTGAAGGTGTTAAAATTGATAAAATCAACCAAAATTCTAGATTTTAGCAGGAAAATACAGTAAGATCTCGCTCCCGAAATTTCGAAAAAAATGTCGAGGACGATGGCGCTCGGCGCCACGGTCCTCGCAACTTTTTTCCAAATTTTCAGGGATGAAAGATATTGTGATTTTATTGCGGAATCCAAAGTTACAGCTGATTTGGAGATGTTTTGATCAGTGAAATTGTCGGACAAAGGTTGAATCAAGAGGGTTTCAAAAATTAGGGTTTTGACACTTAACCACTTAATTTTCAGAATTAAAGCACAAATATGAATTGAAAATTTGTAATAGAAGGGCAGATCTGAAACAGGCATTAACATTTAGACATTTCGCAGGTTCAATTACTAAAAAGAAAATTTAGGGTTTTTATGCAATCACCTCTAAAATTTTGCAAAAGATCAAACATGGAAATGTAATCAATTTTTTCAGATGTAAGCATGAAAAATCAGAAAGGATGTTCACGTCGGGTTCACCAAAATGTAAAGCGGAAAAATCGCGATCGAACCCTAGTTGCTCTCCCCTCTTCCGACTCCGAGGAGAGAGAAGGGAGGTTCGCTAGGATTCGATGGTTTTTCACTTAGGGGAGAGACTTTACATTCAAAAGAGGGGTTGAAACTCATAAGATCCAATCCCACGCAATGTAAGATTGGATGCTAAATGAATTTCAAGGGTTAGGAAAGTAAGGCTACCCTCTTTTGTAAAGAATGTTGTTAAGGAAATTAAGCTAGGAATGCATAGAAAATCATAAAGATTCGCTTATAAACTGAGTTCGGGTTATAGGATGAAGCTGCGGACCTGGAATTAGCAGTAAAATGTCGATACGGCGCTGTCCTGCAAATTTGAGCAAAAGTTGTCGGGACGATGGCGCCCAGCGCCACGGTCCTTCGAAAAATCCGCGAAACGAAGGGGGATCTGTTCGTCTCTGCACAAGGATTCCAGATCTTCAATTTCAGTCACGTACCTGCAACCTACACACAGAAAAGCGAAGACGATTGGGGGGTTAGGGATTAGGGGTTTGCCTTTAGGTCAAACCCCGGTTTTGGAATTAACCAAGAAATGAGCAAGAGCTGTAAATGTAAATGACTGTAAAACAAGTACTAATACCTTGTTCTAAGGATGTTTGTATCCTTATGTGTGAAGGTTTAGATGTTGTATGTTGTATGTTGTATGTTGTAGCATGTAGCATGTAGTATGTGATCTCCTCTTCAATGGTTGAATCCTTGTCTTGAATGCAACACTTAGCCTTGAATGGAGACTTGAAATGATCAATTGCTTGAAGGAATGCTTGAATGCTTGAATATAATTTCCACGCTTTTTACACATATCCTCTTCATGCCAAATGAGAGAGAAAAATGTAGTTTATATACTTGTCATTTAGGGCTGATAGACTGATTTTCCCGACCTTAGGCCGACCAGGAAAGTTAATTTCCAAATTGCAAACAAAAAGACCCGAGCCCCTTAGGAGACCGGGCCCAAAATAGGACCTAGGGACCAGGCTCTGGTCCCACCTCCCGGGATAGCAGGGTGCAAGGAGGTTCAGGCCAGGGTGCTTGAAAAATGCAGTTTTCAGTGTCGTGAGCAAGTTTCAGGGTCTCCATTCAGGTTGCGTGTTGCGTCGCCATCGTGAAGATCGAAATGCAGTCGAAATTGCAAGTGTCGCAATTTTAGGACGCTACAAATAGCATCATATGTTTTAGAACTTAGGCAATACTCTTAGGGTTAGGTCAAGCTCTTACACTTGCTTTTTAGCGAAGCCTCGTTGTTTGTTCACTTGGAGTCTCGTTGTATGATGTTCTATTCATAACTTTAAATTTAATATATCATTTTATTAGCCCACCATATGACCCCTTAGGTGTCATTAGAGGTCGTATTGTTTCCTAAGAGGTCATATGGTGTCCTGTGACCCCTTAAGACAACTCAGGACACCAATGACCCATAACAACACCATATGGTGTTCTAAAGGGTCCTATGGTGTTCTATGACCCCTTAGGACACCATTTGGTGTCGTTATAGGTCCTATGGTGTGCTAAGGGATAATATAGTGTCATATGACCCCTTAGGACACTCTATGACCCCTTAGATGTTGTTAGGGCTCATATTGTGTTCTAAGGGTCATATTGTGTCCTGGATTCGATATCTCTTCCTCTCCCTCCCTCCCCCCTCCTTCTCTCCCTGTCTCCCTCCCTCTCTCTTTCTCTCTCTCTCTCTCTCTCTCTCTCTCCCCCCTTCTCCCTTCCTCCATACCCCATCACTCTCTCTCTCTCGCTCTCTCCCCTTCTCCCTTCATCCATACGCCATCCCTCTTTCTCTTCTTCTCTCCCTCCCTCTTTCTCTTCTTCTGTAATTCCTATAGTCACAATCGAGATCAATCATATGGTGTCCTGTGTCCTTTCTCTCCCTCTCCCTCCTTCCCTCCCCCTCTTCTCTCCCTCTCTCCCTCTCTCTACCTCTCTCTACCTCTCTCCCTCTTTCTACCTTCCCTCCCCCCCCTCTCTCTCTCTCTCTCTCTCTCTCTCTCTCTCTCTCTCCCTCTATCACTCCCTTTACCTCACTCCCTCTCTCTACGTTCCCTCCCCCCTCTCTCTCTCTCCCTCTCTCCCTCTCCCTCCTTCCCTCTCTCTCTCTCTCTCTCCCTCTCTCTCCCTCTCCCCTCTCCCTTCCTCCATACCCCTTCTTCTTTCCCACCCTCTTCCTTCCCTCTCCCCTCCTCTCCCCCTCCCCCCTACCCTTTCGGCCCTCCTCCTCTCGCCCTCCCCCCTCCTCTCCCCCCTCTCCCTCTCTCTCTCCATCCCTTCCTCCATACCCCTTCTTCTCTCCCACCCTCCCCCTCTTCTCTCCCTCTCTCCCTCCCTCTCCCTCTCTCCCTCTCTCTACCTTCCCTCCCCCCTCTCTCTCCCTCTCCCTCCTTCCATCTCTCTCTCCCTCTCCCTCCTTCCATCTCTCTCTCCCTCTCCCTCCTTCCCTCCCGCCTCCTCTCTCCCTCTCTCCCTCCCTCCTTCCCTTCCGCCCCACCTCCTCCCTCCCTCCCTCCCTCCCCCCTCTCCCCCCCTCTCTCTCTCTCCCTCTCTCCCTTTTCATTCACATCTTTTCTACTACCAATAGCGTGTACGGGGTACTGAAACTATTAGTTCACTGCCCTGCCATAACTTTTTTAAGGCAAAGGAGCGCGTACGCGGTACTTATTACTTGTAAGCGCGTATAGGGAACTGAGCCCATTATTTGTTACCTTGCGATAACATTTTTTAGGCTTAGGAGCGCATACGTGCTACTTATTAGTCTAGAATGGGAAAAAAGAATACCGTTGGGCTTGTCAACATTTTATGGACTAACAACGCGTACGTGGTTATTAATGTAGCGCATACGCGGTTCATAGACATAGTTTTAGTTGCCCAAGAGCCTCAACAACCTCAAAAGAAGTTTTTGAGGTTGTTGAAGGCCCCACTGGGACTATGTCTGCACTTCTATCACTGTTTTATACATAGAAGTAAGTGAATTTTTTGTTTTTGCATGATTTCAAATGATTGAATTGTTGTTCTGATTAGTTTTTGTCAATAGTATTGTGATTGTTTAATAGTTTGATTCCAAAAATAGTGATAAGATGCATATTTATGGTTATTTGTTTGTTTATGAACTTTTGTTTACACACATATGTAATATGATTTTATTTAGGACAATCGATATCAACCATGGGAAAGAACAAGCGAGGAACGATGGACATCGAGAGACTCAAAAGGAAAGACAAAGACAACGTTTCAAGAAATTACGTGACATAAGAACAATGGGAGAAGAAGGTATGTCATCCTCAACATCTCAATTCGATTTACAAAACAAATATAATGCACCTAATGCAATTGAAGAAGAGACATTTGATTTACTATTTGAACCTAATGCAATTGAAGAAGATACCGCATTGAATAATCAATTAAATGATGAACATATTACACCTTCTCTAATTGATGATTTGAATGTACATAATGCACCGATGTTAACACCTCCTAGAATCATTCGTAGAAAACCAAAGTATCTAATAGACATTGATGAGAATATATTGAAGTTAATGCCCAATAAAATGAATGAATGAACTTGTAGGAGAATGGTTAAAAGAATATGGCAAAACTATTTTAAAAACTTAAATCAAACAGCAAGATGTCAATTAATTGTTCAAATGATTAAAAAATTGAATTTTAGAGAGACAATGAAAATTCTAGGCCTAAGATCATCTGAAAGTAACAGTGAAAGAACTATTGTGAGAAATCTATTTGATGCATATCAAGCTATTGGTTCAAAATCACGTACTAAAGATTCTAATGCTACTCGATGTGTCATTACATCAACCATAATGAGCAAGAAAATAAAAAAAGATCGTTTGATAAGCAAAACAAGTAAGTCATTAAACGTTAGTAGAACAACATTAAGTAAAGAATTAAAGAGGCGGGAAAAAATAGAGGAACCTAACAATAATTCTCTTTGGGCATTCTTGGGTAGCCTACCCCGCAAAGACAAGGTTGTTGTTGATGCACTAAAAACATTAATTGAATTTTTTTGGCATGACAACACAAGAGTTTCGCCCAACCAAAGAGATGTTGTTAGAAGACGAATTGGGTCTACAAATCATGAGCCACATGCCAAACACTATTTGGATATGAATCAAACTAAATTTTATGAAATATTTCTTTAAAAGTTTCCTCAAATAAGAATTTCTCAAAGATGTTGTTGTAGGATGCATATTGAATTTTCCATGCATTATGATATTTTTCGTCATATTTGTTCTACTTTGCACACTAACGGTATTTTGCAGGAATGTAATATACAAGCACCTCCTAAGTCGGTAAGAGAATTTATTTCAAGTGTGCTATGTAATAGACATGATGGCTGCATTTATTATAAGATGCCTTGTTTGGAAGGTTCTTGTGCTATATGTGGTGGTTTGCAATGTTTACCAAGATGCGTACATTTGGAGAGCACACATAAAATTGGTACGAAACTAGTTTCTTTCAGAAAATACAAGACAATCACATATGTAGTTAAAGATGGAAAAGATTTGAAGAGATATGAGCTAGTGAAAAATGATATATGTGTAGCTCAATTTATGAAAATGTTTCAAGAGAAACTAGTTTATGAGTACATAATGCATACACATAGAGCTCGATGGTTAGATGAGCAATTCAAGTTATGTAAGGACACATTTCCTCTTGGCACCATTGTCCCTATCGTGGATTTTGCTAAAAATTATACACTACAACCTCAAAATTAAGTGCAATCCATGTATTATCACTCTACACAAGTTTCTATTTTTGTACACACAGCATTCATGCATGCAGATGATAGCACAGAGGATGATAAAAAGGTTGTAAGAGAGTATCACTTCTACATAAGTGAGGATCGTACTCATTCATTAGAGTTTGTACAAGGATGCTTTAAAATTTTCTATGATAGTTTAAGGGAAAGAAACATATGATACAACTGACACTTAATATGGTCAGATAATTGCACCGCACAATTCAAGAATGCAAGGATGTTTTATTGGTTGACAAGGATGCATATGACAAGCGGTGTACAACATTTTTGGAATTTCACTGAGGCTGGACATGGTAAGGGAGAGCATGATGGTGCAGGAACATGTGTGAAAATAGCCTTAGCTAGGGAAGAATTGAAGTACGAAGGTGGTACTGAGTTGATAGATGCAAAAACAATTGTGCGATGGTGTAATTCTACGATGGGTCGAGGTAATTTAGATACGTCAATGGTTCATAGATATTTTTGGTTGATCACTGAATCTAACATTGAAAACTATCTAGATTGTTGTACAGTTGTAGGATCGAGTGACATGCACTCATTTATGAGTTCAAATTCAAGTTCATTGGTAATTTATACGAGACAGATGGTATGTTTTTTCTCTTCATGCATGTATTATTTGTGGGAAGAATGTGAATCACAAGAGTGGGTTGACAAATGGTCTTGTAGACCGTTGGTTCCCATTGATTCATATCAAATTCCCAAAGCACTACAATTGAGCCAGATGGAGACATCAGTGGATTTTGACCATGGATCCGACCTAGTGGATTCAAGTGATTTTTTGAGTTAATTTTTTTGCAAGTATTCTTTTTGGTTCATTTTGTTGTACATCATACTTTATTTTTGGTATTAATTAACACTTTATAAAATTCAGGTCATGTGTATGCAGTTGGTGTAGAAGAGAACAATGAAGAAGGAACATATTACTATTTGTGTCGTTGTGTTGAGCCTAAAAGAAAATTAACAACCGCAATGATTGATAGAGAGGGTATTGAGTACCCAATAGGGTATGTTGTCATGACAAGAACATGGCTTTAGGGATACCCTATCAAGAATTCTGATGTTTGGTTGTTCGAGGACTTTGAAACACACAAACATATTCTAAATTTCTCTAACCTTGTTGTTGCAATAAATATTCATTTGATGAGGTATCGTGGTAGACCTCATAACAAGATTTTATGGAAAGTTCATGAATCTGACCACGAGGCAATACTTGACACAATACGGGTTAGAGCCGATCCTGAAGGCTCACTTGATTGATTCTACAGTTCAGAGTAGAATGATTTTGATAATTTTGTATAAATCGTCGACAAATTGTTCTATATTTGTTTTTTATATATATAAATGCCCATGGGCTGATTTTTACATATTTAGGGGCATAATTTTGTATATTTAAATGGCAATGAGCTGATTTATACATATGTACATGCCAAATTTTGTATATTAAAATGGCGATGAGCTGAATCACACATATTGTAATGCCAAATTTTGTATAAAAGCCCATGAGATGATTTGTATATTAAAGTGGCGATGAGTTGAATAACACATATTGTAATGCCAAATTTTGTATAAAAGCCCATGAGATGATTTCTAAGACATTTTTTTTTGTATAATCAAATACCCAAGATTTGATTTGACTATATTTAGAGGCAAATTTTTGAATAATATGTGACTATTTTGTGTGTCAATGTTTTGTGACTATGTTTTGAGTATATGTGATGTGTCCCTGGTCAATCATGAGCATTCTTGATTCTTATATAATCATGGAGAATTATTTGAGTCATTATCGGGTCATAGGGGTCATAGATTGAGACTAGATACAATTTGAGCAAAAATTGTCATTGTTGTCAAAAAATTTGTCAAGCAACTTCTACATTGTGTCGATACGGTATGACTCGATGTTCTGACGTTGTGGGATGCATGATAGGGGCATGCCTAGTGTAAACTTTCCTACTCGGATGCGCTCGCAATGTCGGTTTGTGCACACGATGAACCGAATCAATTCTAGCCAATCTGGCAACTTTGCATTGCATGCAATTGATGGTTTTTGTAGCAGGCAAAAAATGCTACCAATTTAAAATGGCTCCGACTTGTCAAAAACTGAGATAGGCCATTATAGAGGAGCTTCACACAACCCCACGGGTTCAAACGGATCGACCATATGTGTCATGGATTTGAAGAAACAGTCTGTCAAATTTTGACAATTTTTTGGACTCAGGGCACTTGAAAGATCACATCGGTACGGTATGACTCTCGACACTTTGGGATGCACGACAGGGGCATGCCTAGCGTAAACCTACCCACCCGGATGAGCTTGCGACATCTATTTGTGCAAACAATGAACAAAATTTGACCATTGCGAGCTTGAGGGTGCTCTCGCACCAAACACATATTGTTGTTTATATTCATATTGCCGATTTTTGTTGTTTATATTCATATTGTTGATTACATATGCAAATATTCATTTAAATTTATAAAAGGCCAGCCACCAAATACAACGAATACGCAATAATGAACTGAATACAAGGAGTTTTGTAGGGTTAATTCAACATTTTAGAAATTTTATCAAATCATATTCCAAGCGACTGCCAACTGCTGAAACAACCGAAACAACTGTCTCTGTTGCAAGATTTGTTGCTGGTACTACTGCTTCTCCCTATGTATAGGTGAATCATGCGCTTTCCCTTGTTCTTCCGTTGAACCAAATGAAGGTCTACGTAGCAAGGTGCTGGATCAATAAGGCAAGCTGGTGGGTGGCGGCGAGCTGGCTGTGTTTATGGCTTGGCCTTGGTGGGTCTTTTAAATCGACTACTTAATCTGGACCTAGAACAACTTGTGCTGCTATAGTGACGGGTGCTCCTGCTAATATAGTAGGATAAACAACTGCTCCGCCGACTGCTTCATTGACAGAATCTACAGATATACCTACCCCTACCTTTGCCTCTACCTTTGCTCCTATTGCCTCTGCAGGCAATGTTTTATATCATATATTTTAGTTGTTTATATTCATATTGTTGATTACATATGCAAATATTCATTTAAATTTATAAAAGGACAACCACAAAATACAACGAATACAAAATAATGAACTCAGTACATATTTATTGGATCGAATATATATATATATATATATATATATATATATATATATATATATATAAAAGACATGTCTACCAAGTCAATACAAGTATTACAAAAAAGTGGCATATGCCATGTCCAAATCGATATACAATAAAAATGTAGAATATATCTACATGTAATGGTCATTCTATGACCAAAATTAACACTATATGATCCTAAACTTGTGGTGGATCATCAAAATCAAGCCTCTTCGATGCAGTACACGACTCTGTAGATGGCTGCAAAACCACAATTCAAAAGCCAAGTTAGAATTCTTTTGTAGAAAAATAGTTCACAATTAGCAACATAACTATGCAGTTTAACTTTAATTCCTTTGCAATTGAAATGTAGATTACCTCATTGGTTGATCTAGGAGCTAATGTCTTCGCTTTCCTCTCCTTGTCACTCTTAGGAGTTTTCTTGAAGACATACTTAAATGGATCCATGTTATGGCCGTACTGTGAAGGGGTCTATTGTAGATTAAATGTACAATTAATACAATGTACTAACATAAATATATAAAAAACACTTAAAAGCTATAATATAAAGAACAATGACGTACCTGTGCCTGAGATGCTTCTCCAATGGATTGAGGATGGATCACCATCGATGTAGACGCTGTTGCTATTACCTATACAAAAAATGTTCAAAGATTAAATACAGTTAATATAATGATAAGTATTGAAGGTTAAAAACAATTAATTTTACATATCAAACAAAAGTGTACCGGATCTTGAGATGCTTCTCCAGTGCACGAAGGAGGGTTCACCATTAATGAATTAGGTATGGATATTTCCTGTATGAAAAAATTATAAGATTATAATATATCACAAGTTCACATGTACGTGTGCATATAATCATGAAATCAAGAAAATAAAGTAGAGATACATACCTCCACCCTCTCTTGATCCATAGGTGAATTAGGTGCATTCAACAAATCCACATAGCTCAATGGCTGCTGTACATGTAAAATAGAGAAAAAACACTAATCAATCTACAAACCCCAGCTAATACTTGATTTCAACATTTTCAAACAATTGTCCAACTAAAAATGTCTTTAATTACCTTCTTCCCACGTTTTGGCATCTTTGAGGAATTCTTTTTCTTAGGACAGGCCCTAAACGCGGAGGGGGTACCCTAAAAAAATAAAATTAACATGAGATATTAGTACAGATAATAAATTAAACATAATTTTAAACATCTAAAATGAAATGACTTGCATATTCCATCAAAACAATACATAAAAAGGGTTGTACAAAATATGATACCGTATAGCCTTGTGGGCCAAAATTGATCGCTGAGAGCGTGATGTCATCAATTTGGGACATTTTGTTCCTTGTCAACACCTACAAACCAGAAATTGGACCAAGCATTAAAGATAGTTGGTATATCTTGTATTTTTTTGAATTTAAAGTGTACTATTCTATTTTAACATGTTACAAAATTTATACCTCAGGCATCGAAGTTGCAACTATAGTAATTGGGGGAGGAGTATGGGATACTGCTGCTACATCTTGAAATGGATATTATTTGTCTCAATTTAAATTGATGTATAAATAAAAATTCATTTATGTAATTACAAATTTAAAGTAACTGATAAATAAAATGCTATGAATTCAAATCAACACACCTGTGTCTGTGGCTCATGGGCAAACACCATGTCTATCAACTAATCTATCAGCGCGAAATCCTCAGCCATGCGGGCCTGACATCTACTCCCGCAAATTGTGCATAGATGAGATGAGGATCCATCTGCACCAGCTGCATCATCTATCCTCGAGCAACTGAGACACATATGCTGGATGGGCTCTCTGTTGCTACCTAATGGCTCATCATCCAATACAATAGGGTGTGATAATGATGTCCCATGCTGGATGATGGCACCAGTCAATGCTGTGGCTATCTGAAGAGTCTATAGCTCCATCGACTCTTTCAGCTCTATTGGGATACCTTGATGCACCTTGCGTTTGGGTGCTAGGGGGCAGCGACTCTCCGCGGGTAAGCGCCTATGGGCTCTAGGTCTATCTTGGGCAGAGCCACCACCTCTACTGTGGAACTCTCTCATGTCAAAATAGTTTGGGTGCACATGGAGCACAAACTCACAATATACTTTTCTCAAAAAATATAATGGCACCTCATAATTATTACAAGGTGGATCATCAAAGACCATCCACCACCTCTGCCAAAAATGATTCTTCATCTGCACATTAGTACACCAATGTATGAGAAACCTCTTTGTATTAAGAGGTAATGACTGACCGGTTTTGGGATCAACAAAAAGGGCACATATTTGTTGTTTAGTAATATTTTTTTTTTTTACTCTATCGTATGATAGCTCATCGACATAGAATTGACGACACCTATCCCTAAAGCTTCCCCATTTGGTAATTTGTGTGGAAATAGCCATGGCACCATTAGATAATGTTTCTAGGCTAGTGGCGAGGGATTGATGATGCTCAAGTTCAGAAGTTTTCAATTTAACAATCAGTCTATTGATTTTAGACGTATTTTGTCCTAATTGATTAATTAATTGCTCCTGTGTTTCGGGTGTGCGGTCAAAAGAAGGAATTGGGGGTTTCTCTTGTGTGTTTTCAAGAGGTGCATTTGGTTGTTCTTGTGGGTTTTCAGGAGGTGCATTTGGTTGTTCTTTTTCTGGATTAGAAGAATCTGGTTTTTGAAACAAAAAATGAAAAAACCTAATTAAAATTAATGAAATTAAATTCACAATGTAAAACAAATTGAACAAACGGGAAAGAAAGACAAAAATAAACAAAAACTAACCTTGATCCATATCTTGGAGGACAAATCTAGCACCCCGTTTGCCATTTAGGAGAGGAAATGAAAAAAAACGAAGAAAAATGCGCTATTCATGGGTAAATGAGACCCAGTGTTTTTAATTTTTTTTTTTTACCAGGCACTACATATGTGGTTATATTTGGATTATTAGCGCGTACATGCTCATTTTCCTAGGCGTAGCGCATATGTGCTCATTTACCTAGGCGTAGCGCATACACGCTCTTTTTTCTAAAAGCAGCGCTACCTTCTCTAAGCTTGGGAAGAACAAACCTAAGTGCGTACACGGGAATTTCAAAATTTAAAAACGTGTACGCGCTGCTTGTTTTTCCATTTTTTTGGGTGGTGTCCACTTTTTTGACCACCATCTTTGTGCACATACCCATTTTCTTAACCGTGAATTTTGTTTATCATTCACATAACACGACATTTTTTTGTTTTTAACATTGACAGTTTTGACTGTGAATTTTGTTCATCATTTGCAGTATTCAAGTGGAGGTGTTAGGAAAGCAAGCTTCGCTCACTATGTCGTGGCTGGGTGAGGAATAGTATAAAGGTGTGTATATTTGCCTAATCATATGTGCCACTTTTCCATACTGAACAAAGCTGTGAAATCACACATGCCAATTTTCTTCGTTCTCTGTATGTAAAATTTTAATTGTATGAAAGTGTCCATGATTTTATTGGGCCAACCAAACATAATTTTGTTGTTTTATTTATTGAAAGGTTGCGTGATAGGGCCCAATATGTTAAGAGTTAGAAAATACAATGGGTTGCTTGCTTTCTATAATTGTAAAATTGTTGCAACGCCTCACTCTTTTGAGTGTCATGCTCCTGTTGTCAGCCAACTATGCATATGTCTATGTGTATACGTGTGTCTGTGTCCATCCAGTCTCATTCTCTCTCTATATATCATGCACACTCACATAAACATACATATATACACATAAATTAAACATTCCTCTTGAATCCTTGTGCAGGTTATGAAAGCTAAGTTCTTTCATTTTTGGTAGACTTAAAAACAAAAAATGCCATAGAAAAAAATCGTGTGAATGCATATGTCTGTGTGTATATGTGTGTTTGCGTCTGTCATTATGTCTCTCTATATATCATGCACACACACACACACACACACATAAACATACACATATACACAAAAATGTGAAATATTCAAACCTCCTGCCCACCTATGCAACACAATCCCTTGTCGCTACACACAAGTAACTCTCATGTTAACAAGCTACTTATTAAACCCAAAAGCATGAGATGAAAAATGAAAGTCTACCTAGTAGCCTTGGTGCAATGTGCCACATTTTTTAGTGTTTTGTTTCTGTAGTCATCCAATTATGTATGTTTGTATGTATATGTGTGTGTGATTGTGTGTCTGTCATTCTCTGTCTCTATATATATCATGCACACACCCTAGTCCGCCCTTACTGTTGCTACCACTCGTATAATGCGTGTTTTCCCTTTCCTGTGTGCTCCAAAACAACCAACTAACATTTTTGTTCAATCCATTGTTACTCGTATTTTTAGTGTTTTGTTTCTCTCCTCAGCCAATTATGCATATGTCTATATTTGTGTGTTTGTTATTCTCTCTCTATGTATCATGCACACACACACACACACACATAAACATACATATATACATAGGCAGTTATATGTTGCATTATATATATAGAGGGATAATTCCAGACACACAAACACACACATATAGACACAGACATATGCATCATTGGATGACTACAAAAATGAAACACTAAAAAATGTGACATGTTGCACAACGAATTATGCTGCATAATTGGCTAGAGCGTGAATGGCTACAACCATGCATGTATTCCCTTCTATTCCATGGAGCCAGAATTGTTGCGGCCACATAATCTCTCATCCATCCCTACATGCAACTGTCATCTTAACAACCTACTTGGTAAACCCTTAAGCTTGAGACATAAAAATGAAACAACCTTCTTAGTAGCCTCTTACTTTGTGGACATAGCCTTTTCTTTGCGGCCCTTGCCACTGACATACACGTTATCTGCCATTCTTTTTCTACTGTTGTGGTGTGTGTTACGAGCACAACTAAATTGCTGTCTCCCGGAAGCGGCTAAACTACCATGAAAAATTGGTTATAAGTTTGTGTTATCGACTTGTTTGAAGAATTAAAGTCGCATCTTGTTCTGCTGATCACAATCAACTATCTATGATTTTGGGAAAAGTCAATAACACAAAGTTTATAACCACTTATTGGAGCGAGTTTGTGGCCAAACTAGCTCCAAAATGGGGCTAAAAAACTCATATTATTTACTCTTCAAAATTTTTTAAACAATCAAAGCCATAGCTAATTCTGCCGATCACAATCAACGATCTATAATTTTTGAAAAATTTCATGTTATTGATGTGCGGTTTTGGAGTTAGTTTATCCTCGACCCAAAATTAGCCGCAACTTTGAATTTTAGAAATTTATGAAAAAGTCAATAACACTAGGTTTGTAACCCTATTTTGGAGCCAGTTTAGTCGCGCCCTTTTGTGTGCACTTTCATCTCCTGTGACATGACGTGGTGTGGACGTCACCTACAACATGTCCATGTCGTCACAACCCCTGCATATGCCATTTGCACCTTGTTAGAGGTCATGCATGGGACCACCTGCAAGTGGGCATGGGTATGCATGTATTTGTATGCTGAACTATGCATTGCATTGGTACGATAGTAATGTTTTGGAGAAAGAATAGCTTTGTTTGGGATGCGTCTAAACTTGTTCCAAAATAATGTGGACATGGTGGATGTGACGTC
Source organism: Cryptomeria japonica (assembly GCF_030272615.1). Lineage (NCBI taxonomy): Eukaryota > Viridiplantae > Streptophyta > Pinopsida > Cupressales > Cupressaceae > Cryptomeria > Cryptomeria japonica. The sequence continues at coordinate 615,304,826 of NC_081406.1, read as the reverse complement.
CACACCATGTCATGTCATTGGAGATAAGAGTGCATAGATCACGCTATCATAATATGCCAAGTGCCCATATTGCTAGGGGTTTGCTAGACTACAAAACCAAGTCTGGATTATGCAGCTATTCTACCTCCAAAATGGTAGTGTCATACAAATGACATGCATAACATACATGCTTACCCATGCCCGCTTGTAGGTGGTCCCATACACAGGCGGTGATGAGATAGACATGGAGAGATATCCTGTAGGTCGGGGCTCTTACGATGTGGACTCGCGAGAGGTGACGTCTAGATTGCATGTCATGTTGTCGGATTTCAGGGTGCGTATAACATGCAATCGGTCCTTTGCAAACCACTAGGGTTGCGATTGTTGGTATTTTGATGATGTTTATTTGTGATTGTCATTGATGGACACAAACTTATTTGATGAATGAATTATTCTCAACCACTAGCTATTCTAACTGGTATTGTATGTATAGTCTTTATTTGTTGAAAAATATCAGTGTTTTGAAGAAGAAGCTTATCGGTCAAGTGATATGAAGACCTCAAGTGGAATTAAGACCCCGAGTGACAGTTAATCTTTTGATCAGATCGACTATGATCCAGTTTTCAAGTCTTCACTTGTTAATCGGTGATTGGTATATGTAATTAACTGATATACATGTAATGTGTGATGAGTTATCATCCACTGACACTTTAGCGGTGTTTCTATGTCGTGTTACCAAATGTGTCTAGATGCACCGTACCGAGGAAATTGTAGGCTAATCCTATTGGATTGACATGAAATCAAGTTCCTATATAAGGACATCATGTCTAGGGTTTTATATATAGAACATAAGTTGATATGTGCGAGTTTTTGAGAGGAGAAAAGGTATCTCATGACTGAGAATGAGTGTGCAAAGCATAAAAGACTGAAGTAATGCTTGAATGCATTAACAAGGAGTTGTCAAGGATCTAATCAAGCATTTTGTGCTACTATCTAGATCATTAACTTGTTGATTACTAATATCTTCGACAAGTCTAAAACCCTTAATCGGGTAGGCCCAACCAAGCCTATTGTAAATCCTCTAACAAGGTGGTTCATAGTCGTGGATCTGAAATCCTTTAACAGGGTAGTCTTTAATAGAACTTATCTCCTAACAGAGATCTGGATTCCTAACAGGATATGTTCTAGTGAAGAACATTGTAAGGCCTTAACCGGTTTGACCTTAACCGGTCTGGTTACTATTCTGTAGATAATTGACTTGTGAGTTTTACTCACCATGGTTTTGCCCATTTGGGTTTCCACGTCAAAATATCTTGTGTTATGGTGATTGTGCTTCTGTGGGTGAATGCTTTATTTGCTATTTGGATTATTTATGTTTTAACCATTTTGTAAAATTGTTTAAAAGTTTGGTTAAATTATTAGGCATACTAATTCACCCCCCTCTTAGTATTCATCAGCGACTACAGAAGGCTTGGTTGGGCGGGCAGGAAAGTAGTGGGAGATATCTCTCTCCCACTACTGTACTTGTACGATAACACACAGGGATGGGTGTCAATAACTTAGTTAGGTCATGTCTTGTGGCCAATAACATGCAAATATTAACTTGGAAGGCAAGAAATAGAAAAACAAGAACTTAGCTTTCATAACCTGCAGAGGGATTGAAGAATGTTATTTAGTTGTGACTAAGCAGAAAGGGAAGGCAAGACGTGCATTATACGAGTGGCGGAAGCAGTGTGGGTGAGGGTTTGGTGGTTGTGGATCTGGGAAAGGTATGTTAAAATCAATTCTCTTCGCACAAGTTTTTTCTTTGGCATTTTCATTTGTGAAGTCTAGCAAAAAATGAACACTGTAGGTATAAAATTTTGTTAAAAATGAGTCGTAGGTAGATATTGAGGAGTTTATTGATTTTGGGGTTTGGTGAAGCTAAGTGTGGATAGATTGTTAATGCACAAGCTTGCATGATTGCAGGGGCAAATGACTACCTGCATTGGAAGTGGGAAAGGAAAATCCAAGATGGCCTACATACAGACAGTTTCAGTTTTGTTATGTTTTTGTTTACTTTATTTATTTTTGGTTGTATTCATTGTCCATGGACTAATAATGTTTGTCTTTTCACTGCAAGCTTATTAGGACACATTAGATTTAAAATATTTTTTCTCTCTTTTTTATACCAAACACATTTGTATGCTTTCTTCGTCACAACTCTGGCACTATGGCAAATTGACACATAATTTTGGTGATATAAATTACTTAGTGTTATTTTATATTGAATGTTAAAGTGCAATTTCATATTTTAACATGTAGGCTCATTCTATGTGTTTTGAATTACATTTACTTCCCAATGTAGACTACCACTAACACTAGTTATCCATGCAGGTTGTTGATTTCCAAGGACGATTGCGAAGTCCACCGAAAAGTCCAAAATTTATAGGTTTTTTCTCCCTCTGCCTTCTTTAATATTACTTGCACTATAATGTCTCCTTATTAATAATATTTAGGGCTTGTCTAATTTCTTAAAAGAGGCTTGTGTTTTATATATATTGAAGCATATTATTCTTTTATTTGGTAGAAATGTTTCAATAAAAATCATGTACTTTATCAAGTAATATTAATGTCCTTAGTTTAATGTGTTAGGTAATGAAGAAAATTATCAATGCAATTGTGTGTTGCCTTATAGTCTTTTATGTAGATGTGCATCTTAGACAATAAGATATTATTCCCAGATTTGAAAGCTGTAGAAATGTTATTTATGGAAATTGCCCTCATCAAACCAATGTGAGTTATATGAACCTTATATCTCGATTCCTGCAGATGATGTATGCAATGCAACCGCTGATCTGTATATATTATATTGATTTGAATAAGAGAGTTTACATTGATTTGACTATATGTGTAAATGTAGATTAGCACTGTTCCTAAACGGAAGAGTACCATGTGTTTTTGACAGTCCAATACTGATTTTAGATATATCCAATACCGATTTCAAATGATATCTGGAGTGCTATGTGAGATGAGTCGATATTGTATACATGTTGTCATAGTGATGGAGCCCTCTCCAGTTGGCATCACTAACTCCTCATCTGTGTATCCTTCCTATTGTTCATTTTTCTCCATTGAGAAATTCATACCAGGTTATTAATAATATCCCCATAGCAACTAAGAGACAAAACCTTTAGAATAGATACTTCTTTTGAAAGAGACATCTTTTTCCAATAAGGAATTGGTGCTCTTTATTGACATTAATTATCGTTAAAGAGGGACGAACTGAATCATTACGTAGTAGATTGTGATGGAATCATTATCCATTTTTTGTATGCTTGTTTATCAATCACTAACAAAGTCTACTAATTGTATTATAATTTGGATGGGGACATCACATGCACCCTTTTTGAGAAGATGCCTGATGGATCATAATCCATAATTTGTTGTAAATGCAACGAAATCATTCCTTATTACTATTAATGATGATCTCGAGTGGAATGCCATGAATATTGTATGGGTAACGGCTTGTTGTATCATATATAACATAGCCACCCATGGGCCTCATATCGCTATGTGTGAATAAACGGTTGTGTTGCCATTGTGACCTTTGTCTTGAACATGCAATGTTATTGATGTGGATAGAGAAACATATATATTTGAAATCTTATGACACAAGATGTAGACTTACTTGAACATCGTAAATAGAGAACTTGCAAAATGCACCCAATGCAACTTAGCCAAATAAACTAATTAAAACACACATGCATAGAGTAAAATCTACTCCATTACACTTCTATCACCTAAGAACTTGTGTTCAAAAAATGATGCTATGAAAAGAACACACACAAGAAGTTGTGGTGAATGAATATTTGAAATATGACGAATGCAAAATAAAAAATGCTACAATGCATAGAGTAGGCTCCAATGCTAGATTGGAAAATTGCTAAATTGCATATTAGGATTGATGAAGATGAAAGAATCTTTTTATATAGAAGGCCTTTAAGAAAATGGAGGGATAGAATTCAGAGATGAAAATATAAATGGCCGAGCAAGATTAAAGGTTAGGTATACACAATAATAAAATAATAAGATGGTAGGTAGAAGAAATAATAAAATAATAAAATAATAAAATAATAAAATAATGATTAAGAGATAAATGACATGTGTCATAAAGTGAAAAGTAAATGAATTAATTAAACAAATAAAAATTTATTTAATTAATAGAGGAAGTGGGAGCAATTAAATAAATAAAATATTTATTTAATTTAGGAAAATGATGATTTAAATAAATGAAAATATTTATTTAAATGAGGAAAGGCTTACAATAGGATAAATGAATTAATTAAAAAAACTAAAATTTATCTAATTAATAGAAGACTTAGGATAAAATAATTAAATAAATAAAATATTTATGTAATTAAACACGACAATTTTAGCCGTCTACAATTGATAGTGCCTTTTGATATAAATTGGATCTTTGTTCTTTTTTCAGATCAAAGATGTCACGTGCATTCAGAAAAATGTTCAAAGAAGTTCTTGATTTTGGTTTAGTTTTGTCTAAACCAGATGACACACCAAGAATTGGCCACATTTCCCGGTTGGTAGTGCCACATGATAGTTGCTTGCCTGTAAGCGCAACAGATTCAATTGATGATACAACATGTAGTCTTTCTTGATTTTGTCATCCTTTTTAATGCTTCTGATTGGGGGGTCCAATTTGTATACTCAGGAGGGAGTTGGTCCTTCAAATTTTAAGTAGGTGCTAGTTGGGCGTTTGATTTTGAAGCCATCGACATGTGGTCTTCAAAGTGACTGCACGACCATATTAGTAATCATTTCTCTTATTTGTATTATAATTTTTTTCCACCTGTGTGTGCCGTGATTACTGGAAGTTGGGCTTCATAAGTGGAAATGTAGACTAGTTTATGGAGATAAAAGCACTAATGATGTCTTCTTTTTTATTTAACATCAACATGATAATGTGTCTCTTGGTGGGGAAGATGAGCCCATTGGGAATGTAGAGGAGCTTGAGTATAGGTTGATTGTGGTGATAGTGAAAAAGAGGATGTATGTATCGAATACGAGGTGAGCACTGAGGATAGTGAAGGGCAGGGCGATGGTGTCGATGGTAATGAACTGGGACAACGAGGGATCAGTAATAAGGAGGTGCACTATTTGTTATTATATTTAGTATCATCTTTATAATTATTTATTCAAGCAAAACTGAACATGATGGTTTGTCCCTGTATGGTGTTTGCAGCAACAGTTTGACCACAAAAGAGAATATGTGAATGGCAGGTTGTTCTACTTTTGTCTATTTGGTGAATGTTCCTATAAGGGAGGCCGTAGATTCTGGGATCTAGGGAGGTGGAATGTGCATAGATTTTCAATACACCACCTCCCATTATTGGAGGGTCTAAGATGCGGTTGTGCACCACGTGCTACCAAAAAATATAGCCAGCACTGCATTGAGACATCATAGAGGTACGTGAACAAGAGGGTGGGTGACATCCAACACCATATGACTATATGGTATATTAATATACAAAAAAATCATGTCACTGATCGGGTGTGCAAAATTTATAGGACAAAAACATATGATGAGCTTCCTACTAAGGGGAAGGAAGATATAAAAGAAGCAATGCATGTACAACAACAATCCATTGAGGGAGAAGAGAAGGAAGAAGGTTTTAAAGTTACTGGGAAGAAAGAAACTTGGAAAAGAGGTAATTATTCCTAGTGATTGTTTTGTTTCACACTTTAGTAAATTGTATGTAATTTTTGATAGTACGCATAATTGAGCTATCCTAGGTTGCTAGGTAGGTGGTTTGTAACAACGTAGGTGATGGTGAAGTGAATATGGAATTGGATGCTCTGCCTACAACAAATTTCTTACTCAACAAGCGTGCATCTCCTTCATCGAGAATGCATAAAAAGATGGAGGCTGCCATGGATAAAAGGTTGACTTCAGATGAGGGCACATATTTGACACGGAAGGTGAATGTCTATTCATATATGTGTTTGCATTGCATAGTATTATTTGCACTCCATAGTCTTCTATGTTGATTGTTCCATCTCTGTTATGCTAGGCTAATTTTGATGGGATTCATGGAGGGAGCGTGCAATTGTCTAGGGCTTTGGCTGACACTGTATGTAGTGGGCTAGAAAAAGTATCTCGCAAACCTCAGATGTCCATTAGCATGAAGCTGCTGAAGGAGACGATGAATTAAAACTCGAGTGCATGTGGAGATGAGAAGAATGTGTCTCCTGAATTGGTGCAGATGTTGGATGATATAAGCAAACATGAATAGGTAATACATGTAGTTTTACTTGGCTAAACTGGCTGCAAAAAGGGGTTATAAAACTCATGTTATTCACTTTTCTGAAAATTTTCCAAAAATCAAAGCCACTGCTAAATCTGCTGATCACGATCAAGGATCTATAATTTTTGAAGAATTTTGTGTTATTGACTTTTCATGTTATTGACGTGTGGTTTTGGAGGTAGTTTAGCTGCAGCATCTTATATCACACACAATGTTATATTACTGTTCATATGGATTAATTCTATAGTTACAATCCTTTACAATGTGGCCTCTTTTGTAGCATATTGCCGTAGAAGGAAGTGTGGATGGCAAGAAACATTCAATGGGAAATGACAATGGCTTTACAAATGCAAACCGTGATGGGGATGAAGGGGATAATGTGGGTGAACCATCTATTTTGGTGTTGTTCTATCACGTTGAAATGAATTGATTTAGTTATGTGGATGGTTAGCTATAAAAAAATCTTATTTGCGTTACCACATGCATACATTACTACTGCAACCAACTGTTCAAGATGCAGAAGAGTGCATCGATGAAGTGTTAGGCCCAATATGGAAAGCTAATGTACTGAGAGGGGAGGGGTGAATCAGTACTCCAAAACTTTTCTTCAATACTATTATGCATAAATCGAATAGTGCAATAACATAATATAAAGCTAAAACAAATAGATAAAAATCATACATGATTCACTCCATAACACATATATTTTGGTTACATAGAAACTCTTGGTTAGAGAGAAAAACTGCGGCGGGGATGGCACCCACAACTTCACTACTGCAATAATAAAGAGTGCTCGGTTAGAGCTACATGTTTAGCTATTTTTGATAGCTTACCCTGTTAGGAGTAACAAGATCTATTAGATCTACCTTGCTAAAGGATTTCACAACACTTCATCTAAATACTGCACCTGGTTAGAGGCTTTACAATTTTATAGACTTGATTAGAGTCTTTTACCCTATTAAAGGTTTCTCTTACAACTTCACAATATTACAATAAAATCATTACAAATATCTACAACTTTACATCTAAAATGTTATAGCAGATTCTATATGCTCAGAATAAGATTACCTTGCTTATAGCATACCTCGGTAACCCATATAGTAACTCGATAAACCCTTCTATTTACTTTGTTCTTTGACTGTTCTCTGAAAACCTTCTCAGTGACCTCTATGTCTTTGTAACAGTCTTCTTACACTCATGCTATATAAATAGATCTCTTATGACAGTGATCCTTTCATTGCTTCGATCTTACAAGCATGATTTATTGAATGAATAACCATGCAAATTATTTCATTGGTTAGATGACCTCAAAATTATACACATTCTTTAAGTGTAATTTCCAATGTGATAACGATTAGATGTGCCTCGATCTTGTAACACGTTTTCGTATGCATGTCCAAGTTCAATGAATCTAGTAACACATTTCACTCAGTGTATATCAACTCGGTGTGTCATCTTTGTTGCTTGGTGGACATGTAAAGATACTCGGTAGATAGCTCGGTGTATACTGCGTTTTGTGACTGCTTTCTTCTGTAACCGACTAGTCTGTGCATACCAACTGAATATTTTGGTAATAGATAACCGACTAGAGTATATAGTATAACTTTGACATAAAACTAATGGCAATGTGATAAGTAGTAACAATCTCCCCTTTTGACATTAGTTGAGATGTTTGACAAAAACTACTTTCAAAGTTATAACTCAAAAATCTATATACTTGCAAAATTTGACTATACTGACAGTATATACAATAGTCAATAATATAATATATTAGATATACTCCCCTTATCGATATATTGTACAAAACTTTGATTTTGCATGCTCGGTGATCTATTCTGTGTGCTTTGCTTAGTGTTCTGTTTACTGCATGGTTTACTGCTCCTGGATACTCTGCTCGGTATACTCCCCCTATATACTATACTTTGAATACTATACCATTCTCTCAATACTGTATCACTCCGTATTACTCCCCCAAGACTGTATCATATTACTCCCCCTTTTTGACAAACATCAAAAACTTAATTACCATTCGGGGGTGGTAACTGATCAAAAATGGATTTGTACTTGGTCTGGGCATTGGTGAGAGTGATAGAGAGTGCATCCTTTACACTGTCCATTAAAGAATTCCGCGCTTGAATATCAGCCAATAGTGATATTAAGCCATCTAGAGTGCTTCCCTCTTGAGTAGTAAATAATTATGTGGCTCGGTTGATCTGTTCTTGGACGGATGAAATTTGTGGAAGGAATAATGTTTGAAGGGTCATTATGTCCATCCTGATCTTGTGTTCTTCATTTCTTAAGTCCAATTGTTGAGCCATGAGTTGTTGTAACCTTGTATAAAAATTCTAAACTGAATTTGGCTCTGCGGTCAACTTGCATGAGAGATCGGTGATCTCTTTCTTAATTGCCTCTGTTTTATTCTTAATGTCTTTAATGAATAAAGAAAATGTGTAGAGTTTCTGAAATAAATAAAGAATGTGCTTGAGTTGAGGAGTCAACTCAGCAATAAATTTGACAAGTTTAACTTTTCCAATAGCTATAGCTTTTTGTACCTCTTCTATCATTTTTGCAGTGAGCTCTTTGTCTTTCAGCTTGCTCAAATACTTTGATGCATCTACTCTAGATGTCTCTATCTTTGTGAGGAGTTAATCCAGTTGAATGTGGATGGTTGCATCAGTTGATACTGTAGCTTCAAGTAGCATATCTATTAGGAGTACTTTTACCTTCTGAAGTACTTTATTTTTCTTTTGAATGGCCATTTGCTTTTCTTGTTTGGCCTTTGCTTTGCACAGTTCACCGAAATCAATGAGTGCTTGCCCTTTCAATTTTGATATATCTACATTGGGCAACACTATTGGTTTTGACATATCAACTTTAAAACTATGCTTTTTCATTTTCTTTTCTTTACCTTTCACCAATGGAACTAAGACAAGGGCTTGTGAGGCTTGATGATCCTCGATAGGTTGCTCGGTAGAGGAAACACTTTGATCAATTCCTTTAGCCTCTCTAGAGTCCTTCGGTGTCTTGGTACTTGGTGTCTTAGTTGCAACAGTCTCAGTGTTAGAAGGTGCTTGAGAAGTTTTCTCTTGAGTAGTACCTTCTCCTGTTGTAGACTTGTGACCTTCAGTGCCTTGATCTGTATCTTGAGGAGTTTTGGTTGAGACAAGTTGCTTGACCGGTGGATAAGGTTGAACTTGTTACAAGATTGATTCAGTAGATACAAGTTTTGCATATGCAGTGCCTTCTATCATTTCCTATTCTAGTGCCTCTGAATCCATGACATCTTCATCTATTTGAATGGTGTTAGCAGGGTCTTGTTCGGTAACATTAGGACCTTGCTCAGTGACATCAGGATCGTGCTCGGTGACATCAATGATTTCAACTGTAGCTTTCTCATCAACATCCTTGATTTTGAAGATTTCCTGCCACTTTGCTTTTGTCTCATTTTCCACTTCAATATATAGCCCATTCATCAGTTTTAAGGTTCTTTGTTTGACAAGAAACTTTGAGTTGTAGGTTGTCAGATGTTCCTTTATTTCTATGTCTGACATGTTAGGAAATAAATGAACCAGACTTCTCTCTCTGATCTATTTCTTTGAGTCCATTGCATACTTCCACCTATTATCAATATGCAGATACAATTCATTTGGAAGTGACTTAGCTAGTTCCAATGGAGCTAACCAGAATTTTAGAAGTGTGTAGATGATAGCTTCTTCAATTTGTCTCTTTTCATCATTGTTCTTGGTTTCATACTTGACATATCTAAATCCTCCAAATCCACTATATTCTTTCAGATTAGCACAAAAGTTTACAACACTATGTATATTTACCTTCTTGCTCTTGACAATCTGGAATTTGCTTGCATCCTCTGATTTGGTATCACTCGACTCTTTTGCCAAAATGAGTCTCCGAGTAGATTTCTTGTATGTCTTTGTTACCTTGGGAATAGTAACACCTTTTGTTTTCTTACTCGGTTAGGCTGCAGATGCTCTAGTGTTAGGTCGCTTTACTGGAGGTGGAGTCGGTGAGGCCTTTGATGTGTCCTGTTTCTTTCTCTTCAATACTTTTCCCTTAGGCAATTCGGTGCTCAGTGTTATAGCTACCTCTTGGTCTTTAGATTCCTCTTTAGTAATGGCAATGGTGCCTTTGACAGGTGTAGAGGAAGAGTCTTCTCTAAATTTCTCTAACAATGTCTTAATCATTTTTGATGGCTTTCTTGTAGCTTTGGGTACTACAATGTTCATCTTTACCTTTTCCTTTACTTCCTCATAGGTACCATACCTCAGCTCGGTAGTATGTCTAGGCAATGTAAGAAATGCATCAATTTACTATTTTGGGATGTCAAAATCAATCTTGTAACCCATTGGTGACAAAGATTGAGTCCTTGGTTCCACAACATTCACATAACAGTAATCGATGTCAACTTTAAAACATATATCATTTTTGTTTTTCTCTACTAGCTGGGGTGGAATCCTATATCTGTTATGCATTTTCTCTTGAAATTTACTGAAGTAATCATCCATAATATCATTGAAATTGTCTCCTAACTTCTTAATGAAGTCATTAATCTGATGGGTGATTGGTCGGTGTAATTCCCAAACAACTTTACCGACTGATGGAAAGAATTTTTCAAAATAGAAAAACATGCATACCAGTAATGATCCAAACTTTAGAGTATTATCCGAGTTGTTCTTCTTCGAATTCCTGATGGTGTTTAGATTTTCAAATAGGTTCTTCAACAACACCTCACATAGATCAACTTTCATTCCCTTTTTCACAATTTTGTAGGCCAGGTTTACTACTACACAGGGAACACTGTTTTCCCTTGCCGATTGGAAGAAACAGTAACCCATTACTCTAATGGAAAATTTTAATTCTTCATCTGTGACATTGTTTAGTTTCAATCCTTTGCAATTAGATTCTACTCTGGTTAAAATGATCAATTCCTTTTGTGATATCATCTTCTGGGCTCGAGCATGATCATAGATAGGGTAATTGGTAATCAGATGAATGATTTCCTTAGTAATCTTAAATGGTTTCTCTTCTAGCCACATGAAATCATCGTGAACTCTGCTCAGAACAAACTTGACCCACTAGGGTTTGAACACATGGGGATAGGTTAGGGCTTCAGTTAATCCTTTGATTTTGATGTGCTCATACTTGCTATTCAATTTACCATCAGTACACAGTTCTTCATAGGTGTCTTTGATTTCAACATGACCGAGTTCTTCAACATGACATTTGGTGAAGAATCTCACATCCTCGACTTGTAACACTTTGTTCAGGATGAGTGAAAAGGCGGTTTTGTCATCTGGTTTAGAAGCAACTTTGGAGTCAAAGAGTATTTTAGTGAGGGCTTTTCTACATTCTTGACAACTATGGGATCTTGGATCTTGGGCACCATTGTGGATTTCAGATAAAAGCTAACAAAAGATCCTTAAGGTTTCAAGATTTCAAACAATTGACACTTTATGCTTAGGAGATAATGGCAACTAGATAAGATCGGTAAACCAGAGTAATGATGTGTTGAGATTGATGTGAATACCTTGAATTTGCTTTGTAGGAGGTTTTATTGCCTTAGATTCACTTGCTCTGCTTTCTCGAAAACTTGGTAAGTGAAAATGACCACAAAAATGCTTTTAAGTACACAAAATACCTTATTGGGCTCCATGCGGGTTAGATCAAAAAAATTAAATGCACTCGGTTCCTCTTTAACTGATTTACTTACCTTTTTCTATTTTGACTGAGTAACCAAACTTCCTTCATTCATTGACTAGACAGGTTTCCTGTATTCACCAACTTGACATACTTCCTGTAAAATGCTTCAAAAGACTTTGATAGAATTTCAAACTTACTAATACATCTTAATTATGCAGATTTTGAATTAAGTACATAAATAGAATAGGAACTGTTAAGATTTTAACCTTCAGAGAATGCAGTCCCTTCATACCTTTACCGATTAATTTGGAATAGGTGCACCTAACTCAGTAGGTAAGGTGCTTTCTTCATTTGATATAATTTCCTTCCTTTCCCAAATCATCTTTAATTTTTCTTTAATTTCTTCAGTGTCTTTTCTAGGTTGATCTCTGCAATCTCTAGCTAAGTGTCCAACTTTATGACATTGAAAACATGCCATACCAAGATTTCTCCATGATCTTCGGTTGTTCATTCCAAACATTATAAAACAATTGGCACTTATATGTCCATATCTTCCACAACATTCACACCATATCCTTGTATTGTAATCCCATGGTACTACAAAATACTGTCAGTAAGGATCTGTGTGAGTTCGACAACCTCTAGCATTTGCTCAGTGTGCATACCACGTATAGTTCTTTTGCTTAAGCCAACACTTCTCGGTACTATGTCCATATCTATTGCAGTTTTTACAAAACCCTTTGAATTTTGCCTTCTGATAATTGTTAACAGACTTTGTCCTACATTGATTAGATGTGTGACCATATTTATTGCAATTGTAACAATAACCATTGGACTTAGTGACATTCAGTTGCTTACCTTTTCTGATTTGGCATATGTTGGCAGTGTGACCTTGATTTCCACAGTAGTTGCAAACAGGCTTCTTTCTTTTGATGTTATTCTTGTTTCCAGCTTGCTTTGATGATTCTCCTCTCTCGGTAGTATGAATTCCTTTCTTGGTAGAGACTTTTCCTTTGTAACCGAGTCCTGCATATTTGTTGGGTCGTCTTGTATTCAGTTGCTCATCCAATATCTTTGATGCTTCATAACTCTTCTTCATTGTTTCTTTGGATTTCTTCTATGTTTCAAGTTCATCGGTTAACTTTGATACTTCAAGTTTCAATGCTTGATTCTCATCATTCTTCAGAATTGCTTCATGATGTGCATAACCTAGTTGATCTGATAGGTTTTGTTGAATTCTAGTTAATCTTGTGATTTCATCATTCTTATCAGATACTAAGACTTCAAGTTGTTGTTTCTCTCTCTGTAGATCTCTTGCTTTATCCTCAGCTATCCTCAATGCATCAAGATTTTCAGTCATCTGTGTGCTGAAATGTTCATGTTCTCTTTTCATTGCTTTCAGTTGATCAGCCAATGCTTTGTTCTTTTCTTTCAATACTCCAATCATTTCTTCAGTTTCTTCAGATATACTATTCTCAGATGATGTCTCAATTTGTTCCACTAACTCTTGAGAGTCCTACAAATCATCAGATAATCTTCTTCTCACTTTCAGAGATTTTTGCATTTGCCTTTGCATGTCTACAATCACTTGATTAGCATGTTCTAGCTCTTCTTGTAGATACACAATCCTCTGAGATTGTTTATAGCCTTCCATTGATAAGATCTTTCTCTTTAGGTAGTTAAACCCTTTTCCAAGATTCAAGCTTTGATACCAATTGTTAGTCCCAATATGGAAAGCTAATGTACTGAGAGGGGAGGGGTGAATCAGTACTCCAAAACTTTTCTTCAATAATAACTTTACTATTATGCATAAACCGAATAGTGCAATAACATAATATAAAGCTAAAACAAATAGATAACAATCATACATGATTCACTCCATAACACATATATTTTGGTTACACAGAAACTCTTGGTTAGAGAGAAAAACTGCGGTGGGGATGGCACCCACAACTTCACTACTGCAATAATAAAGAGTGCTCGGTTAGAGCTACATGTTTAGCTATTTTTGATAGCTTACCCTGTTAGGAGTAACAAGATCTGTTAGATCTACCTTACTAAAGGATTTCACAACACTTCATCTAAATGCTGCACCTAGTTAGAGGCTTTACAATTTATAGACTTGATTAGAGTCTTTTACCCTGTTAAAGGTTTCTCTTACAACTTCACAATATTACAATAAAATCATTACAAATATTTGCAACTTTACATCTGAAATGTTATAGTAGATTCTATGTTCTCAGAATAAGATTACCTTGCTTATAGCATACCTCAGTAACCCATATAGTAACTCAGTAAACCCTTCTGTTTACTCTGTTCTTTGACTATTCTCTAAAAACCTTCTTGGTGACCTCTGTGTCTCTGTAACAGTCTTCTTACACTCATGCACACACCTCTTTAACTCTTAACTCATGCTGTATAAATAGATCTCTTATGATGGTGATCCTTTCATTTCTTCGATCTTACAAACATGATTTATTGAATGAAAAACCATGCAAATTATTTCACTGGTTAGATGACCTCAAAATCATACACAATCTTTAAGTGCAATTTCCAATGTGATAATGGTTAGATGTGCCTCGATCTTGTAACACGTTTTCATATGCATGTCTAGGTTGAATGAATCTAGTAACACGTTTCACTCGGTGTATATCAACTCGGTGTGTCATCTTTGCTACTCGGTAGACATGTAAAGATACTTGGTAGACAGCTTGGTGTATACTGCGTTTTGTGACTGCTTTCTTTTGTAACCGAATAGACTGTGCATACCGACTGAATATTTCAGAAATAGATAACCGACTAGAGTATATAGTATAATTTTGACATAAAACTAATGGCAATCTGATAAGTAGTAACATGAAGATGTTCACACTCGTGTTGTTGGAGATGAAGTCCAACTACGAGATGATGGGGAAGTGGTTGGGAAAGGTATTGTTGATGGGATTGGGAGTGGTGTCCTATGTCACAACAAACTGCTCTGACGAGGTTGTGATAAAGTCTGAATGGTGGATGTCTTTGATGGTAATGCCTCACTACCTTATCTGCATGCCTTTTTTGACATCTTATGGGACTCCCTAAACTCATGGGAGGTGTGGGATATCAAAGACCTTGTCTATCCCCCATCTGCAGTAAGATTGCAAGATCATATCCTTTGTTTTGTGATGCCATTGTTTAAATTTATCGAATGCAATTAAATTGGTAGCAATCATATGATGTCGCTTTTTCTATGGTAGGTTAAAGTTGTCAAAACTGCCAAGCCAAAAAATCAAGATGTGAAATGCAATCCTGTGATCATACAGACAAGTGCGAGGCTATGAACACTTGGTATCACCCCTCCTGAGTTACATAGGAACCCGAAGAAGCATAAAGTCTTCTATTCTGGTGTCAAATCCATTGTGAAAATGAGACAACGGAGGCGATAATATATTTTTATTGTGTGTGCCCCATTTGGGCCTCAAAATAGAAGCTTGGAAGCTCAAAAACTAGACAGTAATATTTATAGCCAGATACTCTACTAGAAGATTAGTCTTCATAAATTTGCTTAAACATTGTTTGTGTGTATCTGTGAACAACTATTTGTTTCTTTTATTCTTTATTTTTCATCTTGTAATGCATTCCACAAGAAACTGTGGTGCAACACCTTAATCTGCCTTGTAATATAGTGCAACAAAGCTTTTTTCACAAGTTATGGCACTTCACAAATTTCTCTGTGTTACTTTAATCTGTTTTCATATATGTTACTACCATGTTTTCCATGTCTCTTCTCTTGTCCAAGTGTATGATGAATTTATTTCTTGTAATTGTCAACCATGTCTTGTTTCCGCTATAAGTTATGACAGTTCATTATAGTTTTCTTATTGTTTGTATTTTAAATAGACAATCTGAAATTAATTAATAATTTAAAATAACAATATAAATAAATAAAATTATGAGACCAACACAAAATTTTTATGAAAGAGATGTTTAATAAGTCGATCGAAAATAGAAAGTGGAGGAATAGTGAGTGATGGAGTCAGTTTTTGAAGAAGTGCATTCCCAATTGCAAGTTATCATGCCACCCACGTGCCCCCCCGATTGTTAGTTCACTGAACATCTTGAGTTCAGGATTGTACTTCATGAAATTTAGACAATAATGCAAGACAAACCTGTTCATTTCATGTTCGTTTACACTTCTGTTTCATGCATCTTTCATGCTCTTGTACATTTTCTTTCCTTGTTGTACACTAATATGGCTTCTTTTGGTAGTGTTTGCAGGGATGACAATGGGAAAAAAAGGGATAGGCAAAAGAAAGGGTGCTAAAACATCTCTTGAGCTGGACGAAAATCCTGCTAGGAGTTCACCCAAGCATGGAGCCTCTGATGTTCTCATCTCTGACAGTTTAGGAAAGACATCAACAAAATCACCACCCCTCTTGCCAAACACGAAGGATTGCTAGAGCCCTCATGGCATGGACAAAAGGAATTTTGATGCCATGCATGTACAACTACTAATGGACAAGGTTGAAAATGAAAGGCTGAACTGGAAGGTTACCAATTTGAAAAGGAGATGCACTTAACTCAGTAAGAATATCATGGAGGTGACTGATAGAAATGTGGAGTTGGAGATGGAACTGCATAGACAATAGATGGTAATGGAGAAACAAGAGGTAGGGCATGAGGCGACCATGAAACACAACAAAATTTTAGGTTACTAGTTTAATACCTTTTTAGATGTATGTGAGGCAAACATTGCACACTAGAAACTGAGGTTCAAGGATGCAACTAGTTTGGTAACCGATGAAGTTGATGAAAAGGGTGTGCCTTCTATTACCACAGGGAGTGGGGGATAAAAAAAAGTTATCAATTAGTTTTTGTCGTTTGCCTTCATAAGAGGCTTGTTTTGTTATGAAACTTTTGTAAATGTATATTACTGACCTCTGTTGAATAAAACATCAACAATGATGTAGGCTATTTAAAAAAAAAAAGAACATTTTCAATTGATATTGAAATGTTATATTTCAATAAAATAGATGTTTATATGATCATGTATGGTTATTTTATGTAAATCACATTGAAGTTTTTTTAAACAACTTGAATGGTTATTTTCAATAAAACAAATTGATTTCATTTAAACATATTCAATGGTTATTTTCAATAAATTAGATTGAGTTCTTTTAAACATCTTGAATGCTTTTTTGTAGGCTTATTTTCAATAAAATAGATTGTTTTGATTTGAACATCTTGAATGGTTGTTTTCAATAAATAAGATAGATTTCATTTAAACATCTTCAATGGTTATATTGAATAAATCCGATTGAGTTCATTTAAACACCTTGAATGGTTATAATATTCAATAGATCAGATTGAGTTCATTTATACATCTTGAATGTTTTTCTAAATGGCTATTTGCACTATATCAAATTCAGTTCATTTAAACATCTTGAATGGATAATTTTACCCTTTTTTTTACAATTAATTAGATTGACTTCATGTAAACATCTTCAATGGAACTTTTGACTGGTTTTTTACAATAAATCAGATTGAGTTCATATCAACATCTTGAATGGTTGTTTTCAATAAATTAGATTCACTTCATTTAAATAGTTCACATTGCATCATACAAATAAATTAGTAGGTCGATTCTTTTTTTTTAAACACAGTTGTGGGATTTGAGCTATCTAAATTTTCAATTTGATTTGACATGTTATATTGCCATTCTCTGTTGATTCATTTACAGTTTTAGGTAAAACCCTTGTTTTTGTTGGTTGATTTAGATTTGCTCTTTGGGGTTAATGGCCTTTTCTCTCTTTTTAAACCGCTTCTCAGTTCTCGGTTCTGGTGGTAAAGGAAGCTCAAAAACTTGTTATGATAGATTAGCCTCGGTTCCCAAATCATTAAAGACCCTAAACCATGTTATTGACTCAACATCCTATATTTTTAGTTTGATTTGGCATGTTATATTTTGAAACCCTACTTCTCTGTTGAGTCATTTACGAGTTTTGGTAAAACCCTTATTTCTGTTGGTTGATTTTGGTCATGATCCAAACTTTATTAGGGGCGACAATTTAATATAATGTATCTTTACTTTTATAAACTATTTTCAATAGAAAAAATCCCAATATTTAAAAGAATGAAAAAAATTCATGAAACAAACAAAACATAAAATCTCTAGTAAAACTAGATCAAAATAATCAACCCAAATCAATATTAAGAAGTTGAAGAAAATGTCAAAATTGAATAAAAGACAAGGAGTATTACTTGACCATTCAATGAAAATTAATATCAAAGATTAATTTGAACAAACAATATATAACAACATCCATTCCCATTTTTAGGATTACGAATAAAGGATATGAAAATCTAAGTTTTATGAAAGACACTTCATATAAAATATTTGTATTTAAAATGACTTGTGAAACCTCTCATTATTTGTAAGGGAAATCAAAATCATGGAATCTATCTCACATATTATCTTCTTCCAACTCAACATCTCGCATATTAACTTCTTCCAACTCAACTTGCAGAATTTTTTCAATGCCTCAAAGATAACCCAAATTTCTATTTGATTATTTGAGACTATGGATTTGGCAATTGGGTTGTGAGCTTCCTAAAGTGAATAATGGCTTCTACTACAATCAATACAAGCCTTCCACCAACAATTATGGAGGAAGTAACGAAAGCTACTCATCAATTTTGGTAGATGAGAGGACTATTAATCAATTCTCCAGACAACATCACTATCATAAGTTTTTCCTAAAATACTAGGCATACTAGAATATATTCTCCCAGAGATAACACCATGGGAGCTTACTGGAATTAGTTGTTGAAATATAAAAGTTAAAAAGATTAAATATGGAAAACTGAATACTTTGAGGTCCTTTAAATATAGTAACATGATTTGGCTATGCAAGAACATTTTTTTAAAACCTGGGCTTAACTACCAGCTCGGGGGTTTAGTTGAGGCATCCACAACTTTGAGAATTGACAAAAACACATAAATAATAGTGAGCGTATTATGTTATGTTATTGATGCATCATGTTATTGACTAACCATGTTATTGAATCATAATATTATTGACCCATCATGTTATTGACTCATCATGTTATTGAATCATCATGTTATTGCCTCATCAAGTTATTGACTAATCATGTTATTGACTCATCATGTTATTGACTCATCATGTTATTGACTCATCGTGTTATTGACTCAATTTTTTTTAACTTGGGATTAACTCCAGCCCGGGGGTTTAGTTACTCCACTATTTTAGGCATCCATGGCTTTGAGAATCGACATAAATGCATAAATAATAGTGAGTGTATTATGTTATGTTATTGATTCATCATGTTATTGACTCATCATATTATTGACTCATCATGTTATTGACTCTTCATGTTATTGACTCGTCATGTTATTGACTCATCATGTTATTGACTCATCGTGTTATTGACTAATCATGCTATTGACTCTTCATGTTATTGACTCAAAAACTTTTAACTTGGGCTTAACTAACCAGCCCGAGGGTTTAGTTACTCCACTATTTGAGGTGTCCATGGCTTTGAGAATCGACATAACATAAATAATAGTGAATGTATTATGTTATGTTATATTGATTCATCATTTTATTGACTCATCATGTTATTGACTAATCATGTTATTGACTCATAATATTATTGACCCATCATGTTATTGACTCATCATGTTATTGACTTATCATGTTATTGACTCATCATGTTATTGACTCATCATGTTATTGACTAATCATGTTATTGACTCATCATGTTATGAATTTGTGTGTTATGACCTTGTGTGTTATGACTTTGCATCTAATCTTGCTAAAAAATAAATTTAAACTAATATTTTTAAATAATAATTAAAAATTCCTTTCTGGAGCCAGAATAGCTACAGCCATTTAATTCCTTGGGCCAAGTGGGATAACAAAAGCCTTAAATTATTTTTTCTTTGTTATCCCGCACTACTTTTCACAACCTTATTCATCCCTATGGGATAAGCTTTCCTTGTGTTTTTCTTTGTTTTATTATCACGTGTCCTTTGGAAACATCCCTTCTATCTCTGCGGGATAAGCCCTCTAAGTCCTTCTTCAATCGACATCAACTTCTTGTTATCTCGCGCTGCATTGTTATTTCTATTTTGTCCCATGCTAGTACACCAGTAGTTGGGATCCTTGTAACCACGTGGGATAAACCTCTTTTCTTCACAAGATTGTTCTCAATTTTCCCTGCACTCCACTCCCCTTACCGAGCCTTAAGAACGATGCGGGATAAGACTTTCTTCAGTAACTATGAATTTTGTTATCTCGCGTAATTTTTCCATCCATCTCTTGGACATGTAGGATAAGAAAAACCTCTTCTTTGAAACTTAGCTCCTTATCCCCTGCGTGGGATAAGCTTTCCTTTTATCTTTCTTATCACGCAATCCCTTATTGCAGCTTTGAGATTGACATGGGATAAGAAATTTACTTTGTTTCCTCTTCACTTTCTTATCCCGCATCACTTCTTTACTATGTTTAGAACACCACGGGATAACTTTTCCTTTACTAATAGTCACCCCCTTATCCCACACACGTAGAACCTACCTTATTTATAATCGCGGGATAAGATTTTCTCTTTGTTTCTTCAGATCCACTTGTCCCACATCGCTGTCTAAAGACAACTGAAAAATAGTTGTCTAAATTAGTAAGGTTGCATTTTAATAGTATTGTGGAAGATGCTATTCAAGTGATTACCAAATTTAAAATCTTGTAAGGTATATTGTGTTTCCTTCTCTATTCTCATGATGCTTCCCAACTTCTCTAATGCAATGGAGCTTGTTTAGAACATGACTCTCTTGTTGACGTTAGCCTCAAATTATGTCCAGGATTACATCATCCTTTAGCAAAATATTAAGATAGAGTTAGAAGGCTATGGTTGTTCTAGGACACTTCTCTCATTGGGGGACTCTTCACACTCAAGACTCGTGAGGGACCTTACAATTATACTGACTTTCAATGTTATAAAAGCTTCTTTACAAGATGATAAACTAATCTTTGTGCAAAAGGTGGTCAACAATCATTTACTTAAGCTTGGTCATATTTTCATGAACATGATTCCAAGGACCTTCCATGCTTTACCCTTCCTCCTACACAATATTCCACAACAACAATCACCCTCTTCAAATGTATTTTTATCTTTTAACAAGAGTTAGCTTTTTTAATTTAGATTAGTGAATAAAAATATTTTTTATTATAATTGTATGTAATTTTTTATTGATATTTTGATCATATTTATTTATAATTATAGTAATATAGATTATTTTAACTTTTAATTTATTTAATTTTAAGATTAAAATATATATTAAATATAACTATTAAGTATATAAAATATTTTTATGTAAATAAGACAACTCTTCAACAAGTAAATAACTGTAAGTAGAAAAATAGAAAATAATATAGTTAATATATTGATATTAATATTTATTATTATACAAATAAATATAATATATTTATAATTAATTATATTGACATAATTAATATAATCAATATTATCATTATTTATTATAATATAAATAAAATAAAATAAATTAAAAGTAAAATAGAATAGTAATTAAATAATTCAAAAGTATAATACACAAAAATGGAGTTAGGGAGCACTATTTTGAATGGTTGATAAGGCACTTCCCAAACGTGGTAGTAAGCAAAGTGGGCTTGATTGTAGGTCAAAGTTCATGGCTAAGCACATTTGAACTAATACCTCCATTATTACATCATTCTCCAATGGGGATAAGTGGACTAATAATACTTGATGAAACATTCATTAGTTCATAAAAAATACACTACTATGGTCAATAATCTGCTATGTTTAATACGAATATGGTCAATAATTTGCTATGTTTAATATGACTATGGTCAATAATCTGTCATGATTTATACGAATAGGGTCAATAATCTGCGATGTTTAATACGAAAAGGGTCAATAATCGGCAATGTTATATACGAATAGGGTCAATAATCTTGCATGTTTGAAAGGAAAAGGGTCAATAATATGCCATGTTTTATACAAATATTTAGGGGCAATAGCTAAGCTAGAAATCCCTTCTATCTCTAGAAAGGCGTTATAAAATGCGTATTATTGACTTTTCCAATTTTTTTTGAAAAATCAAAGCCGCAACTAAATTTGTTGATCATGATCAACGATCTGGAATTTTTGAAAAATTTCATGTTATTGACTTTGCGTGTTATTGACGTTCCTTTTTGGAGACAAAATAGCTATGGATGCGGCTAAACTGGCTCCAAAAAGACACGTCATTAATATGAAAAGTCAATAATATGATTTTTAAAAAAAATTACAGATTGTTGATTGTGATGAGAAGATTTAGTTACCGCTTTGATTTTTCAAATTTTTTTAGAAAAGTTAATAACACGAGTTTGATAACCCCTTTTTGCATCCATTTTAGTGAATAGCTATAGGGGTCCATAGGAAAGGCCCCGCGACATGATGACTAACCCCTCAATAAAACCCTATGTGCCAAATAATTTTAGTTAAGTATATGCCTCAGTGTCTTTGCAATGTGGTATAAGCGAAGTAAATGAGAAACAAAGGGAATTGCTTATCCCGCATAGGTCTAAAGGCTTCAGTGAATGATCATGGGATAAGGAGGATAAAGGGAATCCCCTAGAAATGCTTATCCTGCATGATAAAATGGCACCACCACAAGGATGAAAAGAAAGCCACATAAATCTGTTTTGCGAGATAAGAAAATAAACTTCAAAAGATAGGTTTTCTTGTCCCACAAGACCAAGAGATGGATAAGAAAGCAATATGGGACATGAAAACTCAAAATTATCAAAGAAGTCCTTATCCCGCATGGTTCTTAAGGCCTAGTCCAAAGGCCACGTGATAAATTCATAGTAGTATGAAAACAAAAGAATCCTTATCCCGCGTGGTTAACATGATAAGCTTAGAAGGGTTAGAACTCATAGCTCACAGGTTTAAAATAGAACAAGGAAAGTGACGTGGGATAAGATAACAAAGAAAGAACTTTAGGAAAGAATTTTCCCGCATGGTTTTTGGGGCTAGGATGGAGAGTTGCGGAATGAGAAAAGGAGAAAATAAAGAAGGGTTTCCTTATCCCACGCGTCCCACGGGGATAAAGAAAGGGCCATGGGATAAGAAAAGGTTAAAGGTAAAAGGAAAAGTGCTTATCCCGCATGGGAATGTGGGATGGGTGGGATAAGAGATGATAACGCCGATAGAATCATGAATTAAAGGGATTATCCTGTAGGGGTAAAATGTATGTTTCAAATGGTCTTGGGATAAGAAAACAAAGAAAAACACGAGGAATTCTTGTCCCGCGAGGACTATTGGGCTTGTGAAAAGTTGTGCAGGATAATTAAACGTAAGGAATTCAAGAACTTTGTGCCGAAGGATGTGGTGACACATCTCCTGATCAACGGTGGAAATTTAAACTTCTGGGCCAATGACCGTCTCGCTGGACTCGCTCAACACAAATGAATTGAAGGTGATGC
Organism: Cryptomeria japonica; assembly: GCF_030272615.1. Taxonomy (NCBI): domain Eukaryota; kingdom Viridiplantae; phylum Streptophyta; class Pinopsida; order Cupressales; family Cupressaceae; genus Cryptomeria; species Cryptomeria japonica. The sequence continues at coordinate 615,281,383 of NC_081406.1, read as the reverse complement.
CATAAGCGAACAAGAAAGCAAGTTGAACCCAACTAGTGCATCTGGGTGCATTTCAATTTGTGCGAAAAACACGTAAGTGCAATTCAATCCTCCCCTCTATTTAAAGGTTGTATACTTGATTACATAGTGTGTGCTTTTGTTGTGTCGAAACCCTCTCCACCATAGAACTCACAATGGCTTCCTTTGTTAAGGACTTTTCTACCCCTTCTTTCGAAAAACATTCCTAAGTCAAGGGTGAGCTCCACCATGCGAGAAATAACAGACGTTGTTCCCCTTGATATGATTCCCCCATTGCAAGAATTGGCTAGCACCCTTGTTACGAAGCCAAATCCTGAACCTATTCCTCAAGAAGTTGTAGAGGAAAAGACAAGTTCCCCCCAAAAGAAGCCCATGCAGACTAAGAAAAGAAAAAAATCTAGAAAGATGAGTCGTAATCTTTGATGATGAACAAATGGAGAAAGAAATCCCTGCTCCTAAGGCTAGAAAGGCCACACAGAAAAGGAGAGGGGTTAAGAAGGATGCTGGAGCAGTTACTTCTATTGAAGTTCCACCCCCTGAGGAGAACCGTCCTGATGTTGAAAAGCATACTGTTGAGGAACCCCAAGTTGAGACCTCCCAAGAGAAAAGGAAGGAGGATGCACCTATTGAAAAGCATAAGGCCACCAAGAGACCCAGGGCAGCCCCCACCAAATGAGAGTCCTCTACCTAGGTCGAGTAGCCTAAGAAACCTACTACTGTCGCCATGAATAACAAGGAGCTGCAAAGAGAAAATGAGAGAAGACTATAATACCCTAAAAATGGTCATCTAAACCATGAGCCCCTGATCTCGACTACATCACCAAGGTCCTAACCAAAGATAATTAAATCAATCTTTAACACCTAATTAATTAATTAATTCTTAAATCATCAACGTCACATGGCAAATAAATCATCTTAAATTAATTAAATATTTATTTAATGAATTGATCATTCCAACTAAATCATTTTGATCAATTATCCTATTTATTTAATTAAATATCCTAGCACATTTAAGTAATAATTTTTTTTCCATTAAATCATTAAAAAAAAATTAATTTGAAAAAGAGAATTAAATTTGGAAAAAGGAATCAAATTGAGATATCTTGAAAATCTAATAAATTAAAAAATCTCAAGAAAAGCAATTAAATCAATTAAATCTCAAAATTGAATAAAAATATGGAATATATCAGTTTTTCTATTTTTATCTTAATTTTAGCTTAATTTCCTTTAAAAATGAGAAAAGCAGCGAATCACATCAATTCACTTGGATTGTGCTTCCTCTTGGAGAATATTGACTGCTCATCATTAATCGATCTTGACTGTTGGTCTCCTTTTGGATTTTCTATAAATTTAGGCCCTCATCTCCCAATCAGAGGATCCTGGAGGTTTTATTGTTATTATGTTATTTTTGCTCTAGGTTCATTGAGATCATGTGCATTGAGAATATTGCATCTTAGTTTATTTCATATTTGTTTAATCATATAAGCTTAATTTTCTTAATCTTGCATCCACATAGCTTAATATTGCATTCATTTAGCTTAATCTTGCATTCATATAGATTAAATCCTTTGTCTTGGTGTAGTCTAGTCACTGGTATTGCTTAGACAAATCTGAGAGCAAGTCTGTACTCACATCTTTTAGGAGGCAATAGGTCAATTTGTTATGGTTTTTGTATATTCATGGATTATATTTGTCTAACCATGCATGCAATGACTTATTGAAGTTTTTGTGTCTTACAACTTATAGACTATCACTTTTTCACACACACATTTTTGGCGCCCACCGTGGGGCTAAAAAAACTCAATTTCTCGGCCTCACAGATAATCAAATTTGCATCTTTTGGATTATGTCCATACAATTCCTACAAAAGATCGTATAAATTTCTATTTGATGAAGGACGAGTATCTGTGTTTTGTCGTATGGTCTTCTAAAGATCATCATAAGGTTTGTTGAATATCGTCGTACGGTTTGCTGAATATTATCATACAATCTGATGTATTTTGTCATATGGTATGTTGAGAATCATCATATGGTACAAGAAGAATCCTCTTACGATATTATGCTTCTATCATTTCATTATGTGTTTACTTGTCTGGTTCACTGAGAATACTCTTCTGGTTCTATGGAGATTGTCACACGAATTCTTCTTTTCTCGTTTCAAAAAATACTATAATTTTTAGGGTTTTTCTCGAATTAAATTCAATGATACTAATGCTAACCCTGAAATGTTTTCTGTCTGCCTGAAAGATTTTATTTTTCATAGCCTAACAATTTTTTTGCATAACACTTTTCAAACAATCTATTAATCAAACTTATGCCTATCAAATAATCCATTGCTAAAAAATAATATGACTACCGATTCATTGTTTTTGTAGGTTGCCTAAGGAGAATCAACTAAACATTGTGTATTCTTTAATTCATTTCTAGGCACTTAAATTTTGATGTGGTAAATGAACAAATCTGTCTTTCATGTTTGAGAAAAGTCTAAAAGGTAAGAGAGTATGCTCTTGGCTGCACAAACAATCAGAAATCTAGACCCTTGAAGCTTTTCTAGTTTTGAGATTTGTGTTCCTTTAGCGGGCCTGTCACAGTGGGAAAAAGTAATCACCCTGTAAGAAGGACCCAAGTGAGTACAACTAGATCCAAGCATTTAGACTCAGTATAATAAATAGGCTTCTTAGGATTAAAGTCTCAGAGGATGAAGTTATTTGAGTTTTCTCTTGGAGATATCTCATATCGGGCATTTCTTAGGGCATCGCGGTCTCAATCATGTTTGCATGACTACATCTTGTTTCACTACCTTGTTGGGCTATAGGTCTCAATCATTCTTGCATGACTTCAAGGGGTAATTTCAAATAGAGGTCCTTACTAAGAAACTTAAGATAGAAGCTACCCAATTCACCTCCAAAAGGGGGATAATCTTTGTGCAAGAGAGATAGTAACTCTCCCAAGATACTTTCCATATCATGCCCCCATTAGCATTTGGAGTCAGCTAATATGACATTGAGAATCCATTGCATGAGACTCAATGGCTGTATTTTGATTAGATATTGGGTGTGTACCTCAGCTTGCAAGAAAAGGTTTTCTCTCTCAGCCAACATCCTTAGGATTAGCATGTTGTGCTTGAAGTCACTTTACATCTTGCATGTTTGCTGTGTTTTTGTCCTTGAAACTAAAGGTGAAACCTCGAAACTAGAGAAAATAATCAAAACATAAAAAACTCAATGGTCAAAAGTTTTTTCTTGTTAGAAACTCATCTCTGTTCAATCCTGTGTCCTATGAGTCTTCTAGTTTGTCATCCCGGTTTGTGATAAATATCATTTGGTTAACATTAAATTATTGTACGAGTCCTAACACATAGGATATATCATTGTCAGTTTGTCATCCTAGCTTCTAAAAAATTATCGTTTGGGTGTCTGCAAATTGTTGTCTGTCCATATATACACTATCATACGAGTCATCATCATCTTTGATAGTTTGTCATCTGATAAGCCTTATATTGTCATTCGAGTATAGACAACAACTCGTACGAATATCTGGCTGTGTTGTTTGGAAGTCCTTAAACTATCATCTGAGCCATAGTATTTTGTTGTACAAGCCTATGATCTTATCAGTCCAGAAGCCTATCTTTTTGCGTGCTTTTACAAATCTATCATTCTTGCCTATTCAGTCTACAGTGAGCATATATCTGGTCTTTTTCAACCTGAGCATATCAATCTTGATAGTGTACCCCTATTGTTGTGTTACATGATTTTGTCAATTATATCCTAGCTAGTTCAATAAATCATCCATCAATTTGATTCGCTTAGATCACGTCTTATACAAGATAGATCGTTCCTGAAACTGTAGCATCCTAAAATTGCGACACTTGCAATTTCGACTGCATTTCGGTCTTCACGATGGCGACGCAACACGCAACCTGAATGGAGACCCCAAAACTTGCTCACGACACTAAAAACTGCATTTTTCAAGCACCATTGGCCTGAACCTCCTTGCACCCCGCTGTCCCGGAGGTGGGACCAGAGGGCCCAGCGCCCTGGTCCCTCAGGACCAGGGCGCCTAGTGCCCTGGTCCTCCAGGACCATGGCTCCCAGCGCCCTGGTCCTCCAAGACCATGGCGCCCAGCGCCCTAGTCCCTGGGTCCTATTTTGGGCCCGGTTTCCTAAGTGATATCGGGTCTTTTTGATTGCAATTTGGAAATATACTTCCTTGGTCGGCCTAAGGTCGGGAAAATCAGTCTATCAGCCCTAATTGACAAGTATATAAACTACATTTTCCTCTTTCATTCGATATGATGGAAAAGGCGTGGAAACTAAAGCATTCAAGCATTCAAGCATTCATTCAAGCAATTGATCATTTCAAGTCTCCATTCAAGGCTAAGTGTTGCATTCAAGTCAAGGATTCAACCATTGAAGAGGAGATCACTTATTACATGCTACATACTACAACATACAACATCTAAACCTTTGCACATAGGGATACAAACATCCTTAGAACAAGGTATTAGTACTTGTTTTACATTACAGTCATTTACATTTACAGCACTTGCTCATTTCTTGGTTAATTCCAAAACCGGGGTTTGACCTAAAGGCAAACCCCTAATCCCTAACCCCCCAATTGTCTTCGCTTTTCTATGTGTAGGTTGCAGGTACGCGGCTGAGATTGAAGATCTGGAATCCTTGTGCAGAGACGAACAGATCCCCCTTCATTTCGCGGATTTTTTGGAGGACCGTGGCGCCGGGCGCCATCGTCCCGACAACTTTTTCTCAAATTTGCAGGACAGCGCCGTATCGACATTCTACTGCTAATTCCAGGTCCGCAGCTTCATCCTATAACGTAAACTCAGTTTATAAGCGAATCTTTATGACTTTCTATGCATCCTTAGCTTAATTTCCTTAATCAACATTCTTTACAAAAGAGGGTAGCCTTGCTTTCCTAACCCTTGAAATTCATTTAGCATCCAACCTTACATTGTGTGGGATTGGATCTTATGAGTTTCAACCCCTCTTTTGAATGTAAAGTCTCTCCCCTAAGTGAAAACCCATCGAATCCTAGCGAACCTCCCTTCTCTCTCCTCGGAGTTAGAAGAGGGGAGACCAACTAGGGTTCGACCGCAATTTTCCGCTTTACATTTTGGTGAACCCAACGTGAACATCCTTTCTGATTATTCATGATTAGATCTGAAAATTGATTCCTTGATTACATTTCCATGTTTGATCTTTTGCAAAATTTTAGAGGTGATTGCATAAAAACCCTAAATTTTCTTTTTTTGAACACTAAACTTGCGAAATGTTTAATTATTAATGCTTGCTTCAGATCTGCTTTTCTATTATAAATTATCAATTCATATCTGTACTTTAATTTTGAAAATTAAGTGGTTAAATGTCAAAACCCTAATTTTTGAAACCTTCTTAATTCAACCTTTGTTTGACCATTTGACCGATCAAAACATCTCCAAATCAGCTGTAACTTTGGATTCTGCAATAAAATCACAATATCTTTCATCCCTGAAAATTTGGAAAAAAGTTGCGAGGACCATGTTGCACTCCGAGCGCCATCGTCCCCGACATTTTTTCCAAAATTTCGGGAGCGAGATCTTGCTGTATTTTCCTGCTAAAATCCAGAATTTTGGCTGATTTTGTCAATTATAACACTTTCAAAATTACAGTCAAAGTTGGTCTTGTGATTGCTTGGTTTAAGGCTCCTAATCATTCAAAAATTGTTGAAATTGAAATTTTGTGTCAAAATTGTGTTCTTACTGTCCTAAATCTGAAAATTGTGTTTGCATTCATTCAAAATTTCAGTGCTTTATTCAAATTCTTGCATTTTGTGACTTTTGAAATTAAGTGCCTAATTACAACTTTGATTTCCGCTTTCAAAATTGAATTTTGCGTGAAATTGAATCAATTTTTAAATTTCAAAACTTGCACTGCTTTTGACATTCCCTCTAAAATCATAAAATTCAAAATTTCAGTTTCCCTCTCTTTTTCAAAATTCAAATTTTGCATTTTTCGACAATCTTGATAGGGTTCAATTTTGAGATTGCAACTTTAATTTGGCCTATCTACAGATCGTAAAATCCCTCAATTTTTTCAGATTAGCTCTAAAATCATCATACCTTTCATCCCTACAAATTTCGAAAAAAGTTGCAAGGACCGTGTTGCACTCCGAGTGCCACGGTCCCGGACATTTTTTCCGAAATTTCGGGAGACTGTCGTGATTGCATTTAACAGCTTAAATCTGGAAGATTGGCTATTTTTACTGAAAATTGCTACCTCTAAGATCAAAATCTTCTCTCTCTCTCTAGTGCATGAGTTTTACAACAAAAAGCCCTACTTACACTATTCCTGTTAGACGAAGCCGTAGAATTAAGTCCTTCCGAGGTTTAACTACTGAGGAGATGGAACCTAATTTGAGTAGCCTTTTTAACGAGGACATGGGTAATTCCTCTAATCCTCTGAATGATGAAGAATCTCTCCATGAAGTTTCCGTTGAACAACTTTCCAAATTGGATAACCAATTTGACGATTTTCACCAATGGATGTCTCATGAGTATCTCGATAGTCAAGCTCTTCCTTTAATTGAGGGTCTAAAACGCATGCTTCAAAGTGATAAGAATGGAATTGATGTTTTACGTGGTATCACACACATTGTGGATTCGAATGTGATGCCTATGAAGAGTTGTGCTGAATCTTTAGGTTATACACAACCTCCTACACAAGTTAATCATTCTATTCCTTTGACCACTCCTATTGCTAACATACCTACCTTTACATCAAACATCATGGCTACTTCTATACAAGACATTCCTCCTGTGATCACTAGTCATGGGGGCAATCCTCCTTCTTCAATTAACCCTATTCCTTCATTCAATCCGACTTCTTCATTCATTCCTTCAATAAGTGTTCCTATTACATCTTCACAAATGAACATGACGCAAGGGGGCAATTCATTTAACCATTCCATTCCTCCTTGTAGTGTTCCTCCTATCCAATCATCTCCTATGGTTGACTATCATAGGGTCCCACCACCTTACTCTTTACCTTCTTTCAATAACATAACACCTCCATCTCAATCTAACACACCTAATATGAACTCTTCGACTGAAGCTACCATTAATAATCTTGCACAAACTGTCTCTTCTTTACAACAACAAATTGCCTCTATGAATCAATCTAAGTTTAGTGTGCCCACATTTGATGTTGCGAGTCCACTTTCTCTTGACATTGTTCGGGCTATCCCTCCTAAACATGTTGAAATCCCGCATTTGGAGCTTTATAATGGTAAAGGAGATCCTCTAACACATGTTAAGACTTTTCAAACAATTTGTACTGATTTTGCTTATGACCAAAGGTTGCTTGCAAAACTATTCACCAGAACATTAAGAGACAAAGCCCTACAATGGTATTTCTCGTTGCCTTCTTATTCTATTACTTCTTTCGAACAACTTGCAAATGCTTTCATTCAACAATTTCAAAACAATATAAGTCCTAAAGTTACTTTGATTGATTTAATGCATTGTAAACAAGGTGTTAAAGAAAAAGTGACTGATTTCATTGGTAGATATAAGCATTTGTATGCTCAAATTTCTTTTCCAGTGCTTGATAATGATATTCAAAGAATCTTTATTTCTAATTTGCAAAAAGATATTCGAGACAAACTTCTATTTTCTGAGTTTACTTCTTTCCAACAGTTGTGTGCCACTCTTCACAATTATCAACTGACTGTGAGTCAAATGGAACAATCACATCCTATGGCTCTAAGTGATAAGGGTGATAGCAGTCAACAACCATTTGGGAAGTTTAAACCGAACAGAGATTCCATCAAATTCAATGAAAACATCATCAACAACAATGTGAATGCAGCATCAGGTGTGCCTCCTATTTCTAAATTTTTCAGGAAAGAAAGAAAGTATACTCCTTTGAATGAATCATTGCATGATATTATGAATAAGTTATTGGGACAAAATGTGATTGCTCTTCCTCCTATAAGACAAATTGATCCTGCAAAGATTACTTCACCTTATTTTGATCATAAAGCTTTTTGTCACTTTCATCGTCAGCTTGGTCATGATACTGAAAAATGTTTTTCTTTAAAGGGTAAAATTCAAGATTTGATTGATAATAATACTATTTCTATTTCTGGAGTGAATGATAAAGGCAACACATCTGTAGCTCCTCCTAACCAAAATCTTCAGATTTTTACTGATCCATTACCTTCTCATACCTCTCATACCTCTAATGCGATTGAGGCTAATGATTCCTCTTTCTCATCTGATGGTCTTGTGTCTATGACTCTGAATGTGATTAACTTTGTAGAGCAGCAAGAAATCCCTAAAGAACCTTCCATCACATTTGATTCTAGTGAAACCATTAGAGCACCTGATGGTCCTTTATACGTAGTTGCAAAAGTCAAAAATACACCTTGCCGTTGAGTGCTTATTGATCCTTCGTGCATGGTTAATGTTATTACTGAAGAATTTCTTTTTACTTTGCAATTGAATCAAGTGATCTATGACAAAACAGATGTGATTGTGAAACTATTTGATGCATTTTCTTCTCCTGCAATTGGTTCTATTACATTGCCTATTGAGGTCCATAATAAATCTCTTGATGTGAACTTTGCTATTATTCCATCTTCCGAACAATTTCGTGTGAAGCTTGGCTATCCTTGGCTATCTTCCATGAAAGCTATTGCTTCTCCTATTCATAAGTGTTTGAAATTTCCCCATAATGGTGAAGTTGTTACTGTCAATCATAGTCTCTTTAAACCAGCCGAAAGAACTTCTAGTGTTCCTATTGATTACTTTTGGCCCAAACAATTCCAATCTCTTCCTCCGCGAAGTGATCATCTTTTTAAATCTTATCAAAAGTGGAAAACAGATATGATCCTATCTCTAAGTGAACCTAGAACACCTAAACTTGACATTCCTATCATTCTTGAGAAGGAAATTCTTCCTTTGAAAGACAAAACTAATGTCTTTCCTCAAGAAGATTCCCAACCCATCCCCATGGATGTGACTATGTCTATGCCTAATAAATCTTCTAAAAGTAGACCTATACCTCCTCGTCATGATGGACTTGGTCTTCTTCCTAAACCAAAAATTCTTCCTTTATATGGAGCAGTTCCTCCTCCGTCCTTTTATAGAGAGAAGAGACCTTCTTCTTCTCCTATCATCCAGCCTAAGAGACCACAACCTAAACACCCAACTAATAAGGATGAGAACATTCCTCCTCCTCTATCTTCTACACTTCCTACTAAGACTAGACGTAATCGTTCCGCACGCGAACGCCAACGAAAGCGTCGTCTTAGGGCTCAAGCAGCCGCTTCTCAAAATTTACAATCTCCAAAAACACCTTCAACAAGCATTATTCCATTTTCTCCTCAGCCGGATATTGAGCCTAAATCTCCTAAACATAAGATGCATGATGGTCTTGATCCTGTGCGAGTTAAAGATCCTATTTTTATAAATCTTGATGATGATATAGATGAAAATGTTATGCATGATGAAAATGTTACTCCTCTTACTTCTGATAGCGAATATGAACTTGTTGATGTTGATAACCATTTATCTAATGAATTTTCTAAAGCACTTATCTTAGCTCCTAGACAAGAACAATGTGGCTTGGAACATGAACATAGCCCTTGTTTGGATCTTGTGATAGCTCCATCTGCTGTGTTGGATGTTCCTCCTCTAGCGTGTTCCCTGCCTTTCCGAAACATTGATCAGCAAGATCGGGGGGTAGATGACGTGCTAGACTAGTTTCATTAGCATAGCAGATTCTCTCCTCCTCTCTTTCGTTACTTCTTCTATGTGTTATTCTCATTCTTCTATTTGTTGTCCTTAGTGTTGTCTACTTGAGGATGATGCAAAGCATTGAGATCTCTCGGTCTCTCTCATGTTGACTCAAAAGACACATGTGTTCCCTTCTTCTAGGTGACCTTCCTTGATTGGGGAATGAAGAACAATTATGCATACATACATATGATATACACATGACTTATCATACAACATACTGACCCCGAGGAAAGCGAAGTCACCTCGTGCTTTGTGTTTTGTGTCTATTATCCTTGGGTTTATCTCACACTTGGGGCTAAATCTTTGCGATAACGTGCTCCTTTTCCTTTCTCATTTCTTATGTGTATCACTACGTTAAAACAATCACCCCCGTTGAGGCGTGTGCGATCGCTTTAATGTAGGGGGGCATACACCCTGTCTATCCTTTCAAAGATACTTGAAAATTTCTTGGCAAACTTAGCTTTGTCTTGAAGATTTTTGGTATCTCTTTTGCATGACTCATAGTGAGGGAACCTTACTACTGACAGTCATGGTTCTCCCTCATGATCTTCCCTTTTACTTTGTCAATCGAAGTCGTAAGATCCTTAGTCCACTGGGGGCTTGGTGTATCTTGCCTCCTTGACGTGGTGAAAGTCTTTCAACGTTGTTTCCTTGTACTTTACTGAAAGTATGAGCATACATACTCCCGCTAAAGTGGGGGCTAAATGTAGCATCCTAAAATTGTGACACTTGCAATTTCGACTGCATTTCGGTCTTCACGATGGCGACGCAACACACAACCTGAATGGAGACCCCAAAACTTGCTCACGACACTAAAAACTGCATTTTTCAAGCACCATTGGCCTGAACCTCCTTGCACCCCGCTGTCCCGGAGGTGGGACCAGAGGGCCCAGCGCCCTGGTCCTCCAGGACCATGGCGCCCAGCGCCCTAGTCCCTGGGTCCTATTTTGGGCCCGGTTTCCTAAGTGATATCGGGTCTTTTTGATTGCAATTTGGAAATATACTTCCTTGGTCGGCCTAAGGTCGGGAAAATCAGTCTATCAGCCCTAATTGACAAGTATATAAACTACATTTTCCTCTTTCATTCGATATGATGGAAAAGGCGTGGAAACTAAAGCATTCAAGCATTCAAGCATTCATTCAAGCAATTGATCATTTCAAGTCTCCATTCAAGGCTAAGTGTTGCATTCAAGTCAAGGATTCAACCATTGAAGAGGAGATCACTTATTACATGCTACATACTACAACATACAACATCTAAACCTTTGCACATAGGGATACAAACATCCTTAGAACAAGGTATTAGTACTTGTTTTACATTACAGTCATTTACATTTACAGCACTTGCTCATTTCTTGGTTAATTCCAAAACCGGGGTTTGACCTAAAGGCAAACCCCTAATCCCTAACCCCCCAATCGTCTTCGCTTTTCTATGTGTAGGTTGCAGGTACGCGGCTGAGATTGAAGATCTGGAATCCTTGTGCAGAGACGAACAGATCCCCCTTCATTTCGCGGATTTTTTGGAGGACCGTGGCGCCGGGCGCCATCGTCCCGACAACTTTTTCTCAAATTTGCAGGACAGCGCCGTATCGACATTCTACTGCTAATTCCAGGTCCGCAGCTTCATCCTATAACGTAAACTCAGTTTATAAGCGAATCTTTATGACTTTCTATGCATCCTTAGCTTAATTTCCTTAATCAACATTCTTTACAAAAGAGGGTAGCCTTGCTTTCCTAACCCTTGAAATTCATTTAGCATCCAACCTTACATTGTGTGGGATTGGATCTTATGAGTTTCAACCCCTCTTTTGAATGTAAAGTCTCTCCCCTAAGTGAAAACCCATCGAATCCTAGCGAACCTCCCTTCTCTCTCCTCGGAGTTAGAAGAGGGGAGACCAACTAGGGTTCGACCGCGATTTTCTGCTTTACAGAAACTAGACTTGGTCTCAATCACTTTACCCAATGATTACCTCAAACAAACAACTAACTCCAATTTGATCTTGACATCTGTATCACTTCTAGTTCTCGGTCACATCAATTGTAAATGCCTATTCGAACTAGGAGCTCTTCTAAGAATTTTGATGAAAGTAAGAGGTAGTCTTACCCATTGCAAACTAATCCATTCTTGCAAAATCAATACTATCATAAATCGTCATGGCTACTTTGGCCCAACAAATGCAAGATCTCAAGAGAGAAATATATGACATTCAAGCCCAACAAAAAGATTCAATGACCCCTCTTGAGATAAAATTTTATGATATCAAGAACACTAGCTTCAAGAAATGATAAAACAATTATATAAGGTGGAACAAAAATTAATTTAAAATAAAAAGCCAAATCTCATACAAGATCACAAGACACCTTCACCAAGATAAAAAGACATTTCCTCTAGGTATCCCCTAGATAGAAAGTTTACACCTTTGGGGCAATCTATTGAGTTAGCTTTGGAAGAGCTTCTTAAGCACAATCTTATCATATTGCCTAACAAGACCACATGGGGATGTGAATTTTTGAGTAATTACTGTACATATCATAAGTATAACACACATAATACTTCAATGTGCATGGAATCAAAACATAAAATTCAAGACCTCCTTGATGATGGTGTTATTGAAATTGAAGATTCTAATTATGAACCTATGTCTAGAAATGGCCCACATGTAGCCTCCATCTCTTCCATGATGCCTCAATCTCCTAAGGCTTCTCAACAAAAATCCATACCATATGCCTCAAATAATGAACCTAATGATGAAACTTCTCATGTTGATCCTCAAGGGCTATCCACAGTACAAATCCAAGCTAATCTTTTTTTTCATACAAATCCTTTATGTGATTTGGATATCTTATATCCTATGCCACCATGCATTCCAATTCCAATCATACCCACTCTAGAGAGTCCCATCCTAAATGCTTCCCCATCATGCAAAAACATGAACATCTTCCAAGAATCCCCCATGCATATCAACAATACCACCCCTTCCTTAGAAGTGGCTCCATGTCAAGAGGATAATCTCAAAAATGAAGAAACAATTCCTATCATAAAAAAAGATCAAGACACCAAAACTCTCCAATCCCATCCAATGACTGAAAAATATCCCACCTCCCTAGAATCCCATGATGATCCCCTTATACCTTTCCATTTCTTCCAGGATGACCCCCTTACATCTCAAGAGAAAATCATCCTTCCAAATTCCATTCCTTATCCACTTTCTAAGAAAGATCATGATGCCTCTTCCACCTTTTCAAATGATCCTATTCAAAATGAAGAGTCAAACACCCTTCCTACTCTATCCAATGGTCCTCTTCCATGTCAAGATCAAAGTATCATTTCATATCCTTTTCATAATCCTCCATGTTCACCTCAAGGATCCATTATCCTACAAAGCCCTTTCATGATCTTATCATTCCCTACATTCCACCTCCACCTCATAATGGACTCGCGTCTTCTTCCCAAAGTAAAGTGTATCCTACAAGTCAAAATATTTATAAAGGCAAAGGGGTAGACCTTCACAAGCAAGTACCCCTCCATTTTAAAGAAAATATTAAGGGTCATGACCTTAGTGACATTCCTCAAGATGTTGGTATCCCTAATAAAACAAAATCAAAATATATGCCTTCCCCTTCATTCCTTCCTTCCATTTTAGGACCCTATATCCCTCTACCCCTTATGCAAGATCAGCAAAGGCATACATCTTTGAGCACCTTCCATCCATCCAAAATACCTCCATATCATTCCTATCCATCCACACATTCTTTTCCTTCTGCAATCAATTTGGATGCCAAGCATAAAAGTCGTAAGTCAAGTAATTTAAATGTATTCAAGGATCAAAATGTCCCATCTAATCGACATGTCAAAATAAAGAAAAATATGATCCAAAAAGAAGAAGAAAAATCTAAAAGGACACAAAGGCCCAATAAGCAAAAGAAAGAAAAATCAAAAGTTATATGGGTTCCTAAGGCACTTGTAGAAGAAATGTGTTCCAAGGAACTACAAAAGCATGAAAAATAAAAAACCATGTGGAATCTTAAGCGGCTCCTTGAAGCACAACAGTCTAAAGAAAAATCCAAATTGGCATCCAAAATTGTTGTTCCTCCATCCAAACCTTCCAAATCTATTCCTCCATCACCTCCTTCATCCATTTTGGATCCTTATGTCCCAAAATCCCTAGTTGTTCCTCCATCCAAATCTCAAAATATGAGATCCACTTTTCCTCCATCACTCCATCACCCCTCAAGATGTGTGCCAATTTTGATCCTGCCAGTATTTCCATTCAATCATGAAATGACCTTTCAATATCTGATCCATTATCCAACACCTCTTTTTCACCCTTCCATCCCCCTTATCCAATCCTTTGCATAAGACTTTACCCTAGTTTCATTTCATCATCCTACCAATATCTTTGAGCATACCTTCATAGCCATGGTCTATTGTAAAACATATTTCAAGGGTACCATCCAAAGAAGCGAGATAGTGGAGTCCTTCCATCTCCTATCATGCATCCATTATCTTCCAAAGGAAATAAAAGAAAAAAAATCAGAAAAAAAAGTAAAGAGAAATAATTTCATTCATGTGTGAAAACCACTTCTTGTGGCACCTTGGGCAAGTACCATGATGAAAACTTGGCAAGCAAGAATCATGCGTAATCCATTATCCTTTTTCAATTTACACTGGGGGCAAGTTCCACCCGTGTACATCCATCTATTATCCCTCTTCCTCCATTATCCCTTATTCACTCTATCTACACACATATCCCTTTTCAACCTTTGATCTTGACAAGGTTAAGGATCTTTACAGGCTTTGTATGTCCTATTTATTGGACTTTATCCACACCCTTAAGCTCCTATCCATAATTTTATCCATTTCTTCCTTTTATCCTTCATTACCACCTTTGATCTTGCTTATCCTATTCGCCTCTTGTCCAAAACCCTTCTCTTGATCTTGATCAAGATTAAGGACATAAAATGTAATAAACCACTTGACATAGTTATTTCTTTGGACCATATGACATTGGTTATACCATACCCTTGCTTTATATTGCTATATTTGGTCCCTTTGCTTGGATTGACATTGTGAGATAGTCCTTGGAATTGCATAAGCCTCCTCCATCATTCACTTATCCATTTTTATCCCATTTATTCATTCATTCACTCAAAACACCTTTTACCTTGCTAGACACAAGGGGAAACCATTAAAAAACAAAAAAAAATTCATAAAATATCCTGAAAAAAAAATCATAAAAATCATAAAATATCCTGAAAAAAATCCTAAAAAAATAAAAAAGAGAAAGAAAACAAAACAAAAAAATTAAAATTTGAAAAAAAAAGAGAATCTCTGCCAAGAAGGTGAAAACCTGGTAAATAGGTGCCTCTTGTACTGAAGTGCTCCATCTACCAACACAAATTTGACATTTCCTATTTTATTTCTTGCTTTCCTACATCTTTGCTTTAGTTTGTACATATCCTTCAGTTGCTTTTGTGACACCCTGGTTCTTTTGGAACCCTCATGGCTTGAAACCGATCAATGTTCTAATCTTAGGGTAATCAACGGATCAATCTAAATGTCCTAAGCAATTTAACCAAGTCATTTTTCTGTCAGTAGTACCAGGTCATTCAATCTAAGTCAATCACCTGTCTCTTATCCACTGTAGGGTTTTACCACTAAGTAAACAAGCAAAAAAATAACAAGGAAAACAATCACTAAAACTCTTTGAGATATGATTGAAACTTTCTTTGTGTGTTGTCTTTTAAATTTATTTTCATTTATTATTCCCTCTGAGTAACTCGAGGAAGTCTATCTTGACTAAGAGGAGCAAGGATTGGGGGCATAATACTTTTCTTTGTTTTTTGCTTGTAGGAATGATTTTGATGATTTAGAAACATCTCATTAGCTACACGTCTATGATAAGTTCCTTCACATCAAGGTGAAATCACCACACATACCTTGAATCCATTTATTTGTATGCTACAAGGAGGTTGGAATCATTTCCTTGTCTGTTTTGAGTATATTTTTTTATTGTGCAATATGGATGCATGCTTAATTTGTCCTAGGATATGAATTATAAAAGGGTCATTACAGATAAGATAATCAATATTACATATGAAAAGGAAGGAACTCTGCTTTGTCTAATGTGTTTGCACACAATCAACATTTAGGTCATCTTGGCTCTTTATGCCTTGGTGCTTATGTTCACTTGCTATATTAAAAAGGACGTGACATTCAAGTCATCTTGGCTCTTTGTGCCTTGGTGCTTATTTTTATTCCTACATTTCTGCTCAGTGATGATAAAAATAAAATCAAAATTTAGTGACTAAGTCCTAGTTTTCATACATGTCCTAGTTTGCATTCATACTATGTTTTTCAGTTAAAGTGATTTCAGCTTGATAGCAATGTTTCTAGGTGAGTCGAATCTAAATCATTCATCATTTATCTGCTAAGTGGTCAACTGTATCATCATCATCGAAATGATCGAGTACCTGTGTATCGATATCATAAATCCTACATGAGATATTAGCTGCATACATGAGCATATCATAGAGATCCATAAGTCCATTATGCATTCATTTACATTCATACTATTGCAAGATAAATAAAAAAATAAACATTTGCGTTATTAGCTCATCATTTTTATTTATCAAATTATTTATTTGCATATGAAAAAGAAACAAAAACATCCATATTCATCTGCATTACATACATACATACTAAAAAGACATGCATTCATATAGAACATCATATAGAACAATGCATCTCATTCAATAACACAAGTATAATAAGATCAAATCATGGACTCATATATATATATATATATATATATATATATATATATCTGATCAAATATCAATGTCAAAGGGTACAAATGATATCAAATGTCATAAATACTGTCAATTGGGGCAAGAATCGTATAAACTACAAAAATGGGGTATACAACAAAATGACATAAAGCATCAAAATCTAGCTATGGCTCTCTCCCTCATCACTTGGTGGAGGAGGTGGTTCCTGCTAACCATCAAACTGTCTGGGTGCCTGCACTCCCTTGGATCAAACCATGTACTGGGAGTAGGGTATCACCCCCTTGTCTTCCGACACAACTGCACTATAAGCTTCTACATAGTATGCTGCTCGACTAGACTAGTGAAGAACCTCATGGTGGGAGGCAGCTAGCTCTGCTCTCAATCTCTAAATCTCCTGGTCACACTCTGATCTCAATCTCTAGATCTCTTGGTCACACTCCATGACCTATGTTTGCATGACTGCTAGTTGTGTCTGGAGGATCCTCACTCTCCCTCTCAATGTGTGAACCATGTCTGCTGGCGTCTATCCCCAAGGTATCTCCTCCTCCCCTCCCTCAGCTTTCTCATCTTTGTGTCGTCTCACCTATCGAGGGGCAGCTCACTCACCCATCTCCCCTTCACCCCAACATCTACAGGAGCCTCTGTAGCCCTAGCTCCACCTCCATCTCCTCCAATACCACCTAAAGAGCCACCATCTCCTCTCCTCCTCTGCTGACCAACCACTGGTACCCTATTGCTACTCATACCAGGATCACCCCATGCCCACCTAGGTGCATCTCCTCTCTATGCTTGTACTAGTGCATCACCCCCACACTCGTCTATCTGAGGCACCTACTCTTTGGGATCCATGAAACATGGGAAGGGACGTCTCAAGAAATAATCCCTATACTCTGGAGTCACCCCCGCATCAGCTATATCATCCAAGTAATCCCTGCGTTGTGGCTGGAGCACTACCAGCTCCTGAATTGTGAGGGTATAAGATAACTTCATCCCCCATCCCTTACTCTCCTCATCTCCAAACCTGGCATAGGCAGTGAACTCTTGTGATATGGCTCGTGGCCACCCATACTACTTCATAACCCTACTCAACACAAAATGCTTAATAATGGTCTGAGATCTACCTATGAGTGGGTGAGTCATGAACATCACCTTCCTCTCCCACCTCCAATCATCCCACTTCTCTAATACCCTATACGACCTCCATACCACTGTGATCAAGTCATCAAGCTGCCATCTCCAATAATCTGTCTTTCCCAAGTGGGGCTAGGTCATATAACCTACATATCGACAAATAATAGTCTGATGTGGATTTCTTGAATCATCAACAACTGGCCTATAGACTGGGATATTCTCTAATGCCCAAATCTGTAAAAGAAGGACCCCAATGGCCATGCTCAATGCCTCTCGATAGGAGATCTCGCAGATCTCATGATACATATGGGCCAATAAGAAAGAACCCCAACCCAATCTCCTCAGCTATGTCACTAACATATCCAACATCCTCCCCCAGCCACACAAGAACCCTTGTTGTCCCCCTATCTGGCAAGATAAAACACCTGATAATGCCAACAAGCACACAAGCAACTAGAAACTGTGCTCCATACTTGCTCAACATGTCATCCCAAGTGATGAAACAAACTATAAGAGTGTCATCATGAAACACTCTCCACAATGTTGCAATCCCCTGTTGAGGAGAAGAATCATAATCTACTCTGCCACCTGCAAATGGTATCCTCAAAATCCTATACACATCCTCGGGAGTGATAGTCATCTCCTCGGTAGGCAAATGAAATGTATTATGCTCATGATGAAACCTCTCAAGTAAAGTAGTGAGTAATCCATGACTCACACAAATATTTGGCATATAGAGAAACCATCCCAACTCACATGTGTCAATATGAGCTCTTTGACCATTTTTCAATTGTCAAACTAATCTCATGGTGGGCGGATATGTACATTGAAACTATATATCCAAAAAATTAACCTGGAAAATTAAAGTAAAAATCATTAGTACGCAATACAAATTGAGTTAGAAAGGTGTCAAAAGTGCTCATGAATCCAAATCATCAATCATGGAAATAAAAAATTCACGTTTATGCCTTAAAAAATAAACACTATTTCCCATACGAGTTTTCACAGTGGGGCAAAAACTCGTACAAGTAAAGAATGAGGATAGTACGAGTAAACTTCTTGATATGAGTCATTGACTAGGTAGGATGACTAAAGGGGGCATAATGAACTTGCTCATAGGACTGAAGGGCACATACTGAACGACTAATCTAATGAATTCATATGAGAAAATAATTTTTGACAGATTGTCGTATGACAAACCCTAGTTGGCCATACGACTAAACGATTCTAAACGAATTAAAACAACTAAGAGAATGAAAAATTCAAACACAAATGCAAAAAAAATTGAATAAAAAAGGTTTAAGATTGAGTACTCACTGCTATATCGTAGTTCTAAGGCTAGTTGTGACGTCTTTGGTGCTCAAATCGATGGGTATGCCTTGGAATTGCCATTTTGCTTCAAAAAAGGTTTTTAAATTTTTGAACTTTGATCTAGGTAAAAATGAATTGAAAATGACACCTTGAAACCCTTATATAGGTGAAACCCTAATTTTCAAACTTGCTTCGATTGATACAAAATTTTTAGTCTTAGCTAAATCTACTATCCTGAGTCCATTTTTTGGGATCGAAATCAAAATCTAATGTCAATTTTCTAGTCAAATTTTCACAACGTTGACCACTTGGCACTTTCATCTTCGTGCCAATCTTTACATCATTCTATGCTCAAATCTTTTTTGAATCAATTCTGATCTCAATTTAATTCTCAAATTAATCTTCATGCTCAGATTATTGTTGATAAATCATTTTATTAAACCAAATTGCCTAAAATCACTGCGATCTCGCTATCTTTCGATTTAGCTCCCTAGGGGGCATACTTATTACATCATCATTATCAATGATTACATCATCAAAAGTCGAGATTTTTTTTCAAATCTTTATCAAAAGCCGAGCAACAAATCTTTTCAAATCAAAGCTTAATCAGACTTAAATCAATTTTTAGGGGCATATCAGTTTCATTGCACCAAATCAAGTTGATATTCTCTTCATCTGAATCGGTCTCTTAATGGTAATCAGTTTCATCGCATCTCATCAAGTTGGTTATTCATTTAAACATAATCAAGGGTTTAAAGAGTCTTTTTGACAGTGATCATATGCTCAATCCAAATAGGTGTTCAGTTTCATTGCATCAAATCAAGCTCGACATTCTGTTTTGCTAATTGGTTCTTGTTCAATCAAGTTCAGAATCAATTTTATCTCTTCGCCCAATCGATTCTCATTCAATCAAGTTCTAGATCGGTACCCATTTCTCGATCCATCAAGTTCTAGATTGATATCTTCGCTCTTTATCGATCCTAGTTCAATCTAGTTCAGGATCGGTATATTGTTTTGATCAATCTGTTCAGTTTCGTCACTTCAAATCAAGATGAACATCTAGCTCTTCATCAGTTTGTGATCCATCAAGTTCAAAGCTGTTATCTATTTGACATCAACTATTATTTGAATCAATGCGCTTCTCGCACATCAATTCAAAGAAGGGCAAATGTAATACCCTAAAAATGGTCATCTAAACCATGAGCCCCTGATCTCGACTACATCACCAAGGTCCTAACCAAAGGCAATTAAATCAATCTTGAGCACCTAATTAATTAATTCTTAAATCATCAATGTGACATGGCAAATAAATCATCTTAAATTAATTAAATATTTATTTAATTAATTAATCATTCCAAGTAAATCATTTTGATCGATTAACCTATTTATTTAATTAAATATCCTAGCATATTTAATTAATAAATCAATTTGCCATTAAATCATTAAAAATAAATTACTTTAAAAAAAGAATTTGGAAAAAGGAATCAAATTGAGATATCTTAAAAATCTAATAAATTGAAAAATATCAAGAAAAACAAATTAAATCAATTAAATCTCAAAACTGAATAAAAATTTGGAATAAATCAGTTTTTTGATTTTATCTTAATTTTAGCTCAATTTCCTTTAAAACTAAGAAAAGAAACAAATCACATCAATTCACCTAGATTGTGCTTCCTATTGGAGAATATCGATCGCTCATCATTAATCGATCTTGACCGTTGGTCTCTTTTTGGATTTTCTATGAATTTAGGCCCTCATCTCCCAATTAGAGGATCTTGAAGATTTTTGTTGGCAATTTGGAGGAATTGATTATGTGTTGCATTGATGTTTTGTCATTGATGGCAACATCAGTTGTTCTAGCTACTTTGGTTGTTTATCGGTATCCGATTGGTCCCGGTAGGATGACTGGTTTCTGGTTGGTAAGATTATGTTGATCCAGTATGTTTCGGTATGATTTGGACTATGGAATTGGTTTGGATTGGTTATTCATATGTTCTTGATGTGTATCACATTTAGTTGGTTTGAAATTTGATAATTAGGAAGCTATCACTTGTTCTAGTAAGCCTTTTGGTCACTGGTAAGGGTTTTACCGACAAAGATTTGTTAAAGATCTTTTGATATTATGCATAAGTGGTGTTAGTGCAACTTGTAGAAGGTTATCTAGATGTTGATGGTTATCATGTTCATGTTCCATTTGTTTGTGGTGTTTCATTTGGCTTATGTTGACCTATTATGGGTCTGGGTGGTTATTCTGCTAGGTTATGAACCAGTTTATGTAATGTGTGGGTTGATGCGTTACCAGTTGGATTCATTGATTAGATTATGTTATTTGGGTCTTAGGCTGACTTGATTGATCATTATATTGCGTGTTTAAGTTATGAATTTATTGTATTATCTTTTAGGTGACCGACCTAATTGTTTAGGTCTCGGGTTGGTATAAATATGATGTAAGATCTCTTTGTAGATTGAGATGAGATCATGTATGATATGGGTTATGGGTTTATCTATATGCGAACAATGTTGTCATAATATGTAGAGGTTTTGGTCGATCATAGGTGATCGAATTGGGTTTGTGGAAGAGGTTTAAGGCCTCTGGTATTGAGCTTAACCAGAACTATACTTAGGCATGAGCGATGCTACTTGCAGTTCAAGCTTCATTCCAAATTATTGTCCAATGTTTTATGTAGCCAATGAGACTCCTTTTGTGATGAGAAGTGTGCTCTAGGATATTGGCCTTCCTGCATGTGCAGGCCCCTTATTGTAATATTTATTCATCTGATCAATGGATAGATATTGTGGGTCTCCAATCCCACCATGGTTTTTCCTCTTTGAGGTTTTCCACGTATAAATCTATGGTGTTATGGTGTCCATATTTGTGATTGCATTGTTGCTTATTGTGATATGCTTTTATGTTTACCGATTGCTAAGTTGTTGTATTAATAAGGTTAAATTTCTCCATTCTCATAGAAAATTTATCATCCCCCCTCTCTGTGTTCTTGGATCCCAACAATTTTATTGTTATTATGTTGGTTTTTCTCTAGGTTCATTGACATATGTGCATTGATAATATTGCATCTTAGTTTATTACATATTTGTTTAATCATGTTAGCTTAATTTGCTTAATCTTGCATCCATCTAGCTTAATCTTGCATTCATATAGATTAAATCCCCCGTCTTGGTGTAGTCTAGTCATTGGTATTGCTTAGACAAATCTGAGAGCAAGTCTATACTTGCATCTTTTACGAGGAAATAGGTCGATCTGTTATGGTTTTTATATATTCGTGGATTATATTTGTCTAACCATGCATGCAATGACTTATTGAAGTGTTTGTGTCTTACAACCTACAAACTATCACTTTTTCAAACACACAAAGACTAGAGGAAATGGCTCAGAGGAAGACCCGACAAACAAGGAGGCTCAACCAAGATAACATTGAGTTGTTTGAGGCCTCCACTATGTAGGAAACATTCAAAGCAACTTTTGAAGATAAAGAGACTTTTGAAGATAAAGAGACTGGTTGCAGGGATGTGCTCACAAATGAGAGTGGGTGGGATATCTGTTGGCATATTCACATAATTGTTGATGTTATTGATGAACCGGTATAAGGATTGTTGGTGCTGATATAGTTGAGATGTTGTTTGATGACTTGATGATCAGTTTATGTTGTCATTGATGGCAACTATGGTTATTTTGTTCTATCATGTTATCTAATTTGTCTATGATTGACCGGAAAGCTATGGAATGGATTTGATAGTTAACTGACAAATAGTGATAGTCCTGATACTAAATGTAAGTACAGGTCCAATAGCCAACAAGATGAGAGGGGTGGGGGGGGGGGGGGTGAATCATACAAACTTAATCTTCTATAAAAACATCAGATTCAACCTAGGTAACATATACTTCAATAATATAACCAAAACTGTTAAACATGCAAACTCAAAAGCATATAAACATCATAAACCTCATAACACCAGAATTAACGTGGAAACTCAAATAGGGAAAAACCACTATGGGATTTTGGACCCACTAAGAAATATACTCTTCTAGAGTATGCTCGATTAAAAGCAAATCCTGTTAAAGATTACAAACACATTGCTAGATGTGACCCGATTAAGGGATTTCCCTCAGATCTGTTAAGATCTTCACCTTGTTAGAAGTGACCTTGTTAAAGGATTTCAAAAACTCAATCAGAATGTCACCTTGCTAGAGGGTTTTACAAATAAGACTGTTAAGTCCACTCGGTTAATAAATTTTCTATCACTTTCACAAAATAATAGTAATAAAAATCTATCTGCTACTTCACATCTAAAATGCTAAAGTAGATTCTTATTTGGTCAATAAAATCTAGACATAGAACTAATCTTGTCCATTTGCTAGGCTTCTATACTCTGTTATTCAAACAGGTCTTCAAGCTTCTATGCTCGGTAATCACTATGTAGCATCCCTGTGCATACACTTGCCTACATACATTGTTTATCAACAGTTCCCTATTTATAAACAATTAGCTAACCACTTAATCTCCTTGATCATATTTCCCATGATCAATCATAGCCATCAGATCTTCAATCTTGTCAGGTTCAATGCATCTTTCGATCTGAAAATGTTTTACCCTGCCTAGGAACTTGCATATATTTTTTGGAACTTGTACTAGGGTATTGCGGTTCAATCTGCGTTGTAGATCTTCATGCCAACTTTCCATTGCCTTAGATTTATTAACAAACTTCATGCATGACATACCAATCATTTAATCAGTTCCAGCTCATCAGCTTCTTTCATTAAATATCACATGTAAGCATTTAATGCATTCTGTTATAGCTCAGTTACAACTCGGTTATAACTCGGTAAATACTAAATTTCACTCGGTAGACATTCCGCCTTCATTAACCAATAGCGATAACCTTAGGGTTTAGCAACTAGGTTCTTTGCTTGGTAACATAGTATAGTATTAACCTTTCAATTTACAACATATGTATGATGTTAAAACAATCTAAACATCATGATCTCAGCATTGTCTGACTCTGTAATAGTTGCCCATTGAATACCTTATTCATCTTCTTATTCATCGCAATCTTTCCTGTGTCTTTTACCAACATCTTTATATTCTTCAAATCATACTTCTCAAGATATGGCCACATCATACTGAATTAGAAAATCAATTTCTTGACATCAATGACAAAATAATAATATCAAGACAGTAAACATCCTTAATTAGTTATATCCATAATCATCAACAACGTTCTCAATATCTTTATTGAAATGCCAACAATCTTTCATTGTCTGTTATAATGCAATATTGCCAACAATCTCCCCTTTTGGAATTGATGGCAAAACCAATTGATTTGACCTTAAAAGATTTGGATTGTTGTGATTCTGAAATGCTGAAATGCTCTCCCCCATACATTACACTTCTCCTCTTTTCTTCAGTCTTCTTTCCAATCTATAGTCTTCTCAGTTTTCTTCCCCTTAAATTGGTCTTCTCCCCCTTTGACAACAATGCGAAAAAGTAAAGAACTTAAACATAATTTCTTCCTGTATGAAGTGATTTCCTCCTATTGTGTATCAACCGAGTCTTGGTCAGAGCATTTTGTCTTTAATTCCTATTCCCTGTATTGTTTCCTATAATATTTCCTGGACACCTTTAGAAAACATCCTAAAGTGTGTAATCCAGCATCAACTCCTAAAAGATATTCGATAGAGTCATCGGATTGATACTTTCACCGAACTTGGTCAGTGAGTAGAAGATAGGGGTAGGACCCCTAACTTACTTCTGAGATATTCAAAAGTGTCCAGTGGTAGTGGCTTGGTGAAGATATCTGCTATTTGTTCCTTTGTGCTAACATACTCCAACACCACTTTCTTCTCTTGAGCTTCTTCTCTAAGATAATGATATTTGATAGAGATGTGCTTTGTCTTAGAGCGCATAACAGGATTTTTTGAAATATTAATGGCACTAGTATTGTCACAGAATATAGTTACTGGCTCGGTAACTTTCTCATTTATACCTTCCAACAGTTGTTTGATCCATGCAATGTTAGTACAATTCAATGCTGCAGCAACGTATTCAACTTCTGTTGTTGATTGTGAAACACATCCTTGTTTCTTGCTAAGCCAACTCACTAGTCTTTCTCCTAAAAAGAAAGCTCCTCCACTTGTGCTTTTTCTGTCATCAATGTTGCCTGCCCAATTAGCATCAGTATAAACTTTTAAATCAAAATTATT
The DNA here is from genome assembly GCF_030272615.1 of Cryptomeria japonica. Taxonomy (NCBI): domain Eukaryota; kingdom Viridiplantae; phylum Streptophyta; class Pinopsida; order Cupressales; family Cupressaceae; genus Cryptomeria; species Cryptomeria japonica. Next base: position 615,256,112 of record NC_081406.1, on the reverse strand, counting down.
TCCTTTCTGATATACTAAGCCATAATCCTCAGTGCCTTTCAAGTATCTAAAAATTCTTTTGATTGCTGTCATGTATGTTTCCTTAGGATCTGCAGAGAATTTTGCAACTATACCTACTGCATGTGCTATGTCTGGTTTGCTGTGAACAACATATTGTAGTTTTCCAATCATGGATCGGTAAAGTGTCTCATCAACAGATGCAGATTCATCATTCTTTGATAAATTACAGTTGTTAGTCATAGGAGTACTTACTGGTTTTGAATCTTCCATTCCAAATTTCTTCAAGATTTCCTTTATGTACTTGGATTGAGCAATGAAAATCTCATTTTTCATTTGTAGTATCTGTAAACCTATAAAATACTTTATCTCACCGATTAATGACATCTCAAATTCTTTTCTCATTTCATTTCTAAAGTTCTTACATAAAGAGTCATTTCCACAAAATATAATATCATCAACAAATATGGCTGAGATCAGTATTCCATTTTCATCATTCTTCATGTACATATTGTTGTTCTCACTTGTCCTTATAAAACTAATCTTAATCAAATAAGAGTGCAATCTTTCATACCATGCTCTAGGTGCTTGTTTCAAACCATATAAAGCTTTGTTCAATTTACATACCTAATCTTTATTATTGTCTTTAATAAATCCTTAAAGTTGTCCAATAAAAACTTCTTCTTCTAATATTCCATTCAGAAAAGCAGATTTGACATCCATTGATATACCTTGAAGTTTTTGAAAGCAGCATAGGCCAACAATGTTCTTACTCCTTCAAGTCTAGCAACAGGTGCAAAAGTTTCACCATAATCAATTCCTTCTTCTTGAGCATAACCTTTGCAAACTAGTCTTGCTTTGTTTCAAATGACCTCTCCTTTTTCATTAAGCTTGTTTCTGAAAATCCACTTTGTACCAATTACATTTTTGTCCTTTGGTCTTGGGATTAGTGTCCATGTGTCATTCTTCTTGATTTGATCAATCTCTTCTATCATAGCATTTATCCAATCTTCACTGTTAAATGCCTCTTTCACTATTCTCGGTTCAAATTCAGATATCAGACATGTGTTCTGTCTCAGTTTTTTCCTTGTCATCACTATATCATCCTTATCTCTTATAATCTGACTTGGTGCATGATGTCTTCTGACATACTTGGCTAATACAGGCTTGGTAGGCTCTGTATGACCTTCTTCATCACTCGGTAATTGGATATTCTCTTCATTTTCTTCAACAGTCTTCTCGGTTGAACATAGACAAATTCATCACAGTCTTCTGGTTCCTTCGAATTTCCTTCATCATTTCTTTCGACAAATTCATCAATTTTCAAATTTGCACTTTCTACTATTTTGTTAGATGATTTGATCAGACATTTAAATGCTTTTCTTCTAGAAGAATAACCTAGAAATGTTCCTTCTTCACTTTTCTGATCAAATTTGTCATTTCTATCATCTTTGTGAACATAGCATCTACTTCCAAAGATTTTAAAATAACTTACATTAGGTTTCTTATCATACCAGATTTCATATGGTGTCTTCAAAGTACCTTTCCTCAATTGTACTCGGTTCAAGGTGTAAACTACTGTGCTTATTGCTTCTCTCCAAAATGTTTGTGGCACCTTCTTTTCAATCATCAGTGTTCTAGCACAATCCACAATAGATCTGTTTCTTCTCTCAGCTATTCCATTCTACTGTGGAGTTCTTGGTGTAGAGACTTGTCTTTTAATACCAAGATCATTGCAAAATAAGTTGAATTCATCAGATGTGAACTCTCCTCCTCTATCTGATCTAAGACATTTTAGTTGTCTTCCTATTTCATTTTCAACTCTTGCCTTGTACCATTTAAACATTTGAAAAGCTTCTGATTTTTCTTTAAAAAACATTACTGACATCATCCTTGAATAGTCATCCACAAATAACATGAAATATCTATCACCATAATAACTTTGAACTTTCATAGGACCACAAAGATCAGTGTGCACTAGATCTAAAATTCCCTTAGAAGTGTAAGACTTACTTGTAAAGCTTGATCTTGTCATCTTACCCATTTGGCATCCTTGACACATAGCATTCTCAGGTTTTTCAAAACTTGGTAGACCTCTTACTCGATGCTTCTTACTTATTTTGATCAGATTATCAAAATTTACATGACAAAACCTTTTATGCCATAACCAGGTATCATCTATCTTTGCATACAAACACTTGTTATGAGTTGATTCAAGGTGAAATGTGTTACCTTTTGTTTGTGTCTCGGTAGCAGCTAACTTTCGATTTTTGTCATGAACTTTGAAAATTCCTTTTTGAAATTCTATTCGGTAACCTATGTTGTTTAGATGTGCTACACTCAACAAATTGTATTTCAAACCTTCAACCTAATAAACATCATTGCATCTTGCATTGTCAAGAGGTGTTATAGATCCTTTACCTTTCATCGGACATGGTGCATCATTACCAAATCTAACATAGCCTCCATCATAATCTTCTAATATAACAAACTTGTGTTTATCTCCTATCATATGATGTGAGCATCCACTATCTATGATCCAAGAATCATTAGTGTTTATGTGAGATATTAGGGCTTTTTATTCATACCTTTCTTCATCTAATCCATCCTTGATAGCCACATAAACTACTTCCTCTATATCAGTATCATCTGATTTATCATCATCAGATTCCTCATCAGCTATTAAGCATGTCTTTCTATCTCTTCTTCTGAAATCTCGGTGTCCTCTGTAATGATTATCTTTCTGTCTGTCATCTCAGTAATCTCTCCTTTCATTAGAATCTTTGTCAGGATAGTTAGAAGCCATATGTCCTATCTTATCACAATTGAAACATTTCAAAGGTAGTTTTCCTTTATACTTACCTTTTCCTCTTGGTAACCTTTTGGCTAATAGTGCTTGAAACTCTTCTTTCTTTTTGATTTCCTCATATAGTTTGTGTACTTCTTCCATGTTCTTACGAAATCTTTCACTTGCTCCACTGTGATCTCCTTCAGAGTACTTATACTTTCTTTCATTGAAATCATTAGATTCATCAAGATGAAAATAACTAAATGCAGATTCAACTTTATTTACCGAAGATCCACTGTTATCAAAGTTACTTAACTCAAATGCATGTAGCTTACCAATAGTAGCATCTACACAAATTGGCATATTAGGTACATACCTTAATTCATTGATTGCAGAGACTCAGATTGCATAAGCCGGTAGAAGGGTTCTTAACAACTTACTTGTTATATCCTTTTCTACAATATTTCCACCTGCTCCTTTGATTTGATTGACAATCTCCTTTACTCGTGTACTATATTGGGTCATGTTCTCACCTTAATTCATCCTAATAGATTCAATTTGTCCTCTTAGACTATCTACTTTTTCTCTTTGAACATGTTCATCTCCTCCATATACTGATATGAGCTTATCCCACATAGCCTTTGTTGGCATTTTTGATGTTTATGTTGTGATTGTCATTGATGGACACAAACTTGTATTAAGATCCTCTTTATGTGTATGAGCTAGAGCTCAACCAGTATTTGTTCCAACTGATATGTTGTATTCTAGTCTTTAGAATATTGGTGATTTTGCAGAATGTGTTTCCCAGTCTGAAGTGGCATGATGACCCCAAGTGGTTCATAGATCTCAAGCGGTATGAGGGAGAAAAGCAGCATAACACATTCTTACCAGTCTTCATTATTGTCAAACCGGCAACCAGTATTTTGTATGAACTAGTAATACTCTATGATGAGTTACGAACCGACATTTTGTGATGAGTTACCAACCCACCAATTGATTGACAGTGCCGACACATTGACGGTGCTTTTTGTGTCATGTTACTGAGTATGTCTAGATTCATTGAACCTAGGAAATTGTAATGTAATCCTATTGGACCGACATGAAATCAGATTCCTTTAAAAGGACATCATGTCTAGGGTTTTAGGTTGTTGTTGCTGAAAGGGTTTATGTTGTGGCTAGGGTTTAAGGTGGTTGTTGAGTTGTTGTAAGAGCGATCTTATATGAGAAGATCAAGTTGTAACAGAGAGAGATAGAGAAGACTGAAGTAATGCTGAAACACACTAGTAGTGAGCTATACTGGATCTAACCAAGCAGTTTGTGCTATTAGATAGATCAAACACTTGTTGATTACTCACATCTTTGACAAGTCTGTAGCCCTTAACCGGGTAGGCCCAAAAGCCTTTGTAAAATCCTCTAACAAGGTGGTTCAATTCTGTGAATCTAAAATCCTCTAACAAGGTAGTCTTTAATCGGACTTATCTCCTAACAGAGATTGAGATTCCTAACAGGATCTGTTTTGGTGAAGAACACTGTAAGACCTTAACCGGTCTGACCTTAACTGGTCTAGTTTCTATTCTGCAGATAGTGACTTGTGAGTTCCATCTCACTGTGGTTTTTCCTAGTTGGGTTTCCACGTCAAATATCTTGTGTTATGGTTGTATTGCTTTTGTGGGTGAATGCTTTATTCACTTTTTGGTTTGCATGTGTGATAACCGGTCTGTCTGTTAGATTGTTTTACCAGTTTATCTTCAAACTGTTTAAGTGTTTAAGTATAGATATTTTTGGCATACTAATTCACCCCCCCTCTTAGTATTCATCAATTGGTATTAGAAGCAACCTTTCTATAAGTTTAACCACTTGGAAAGAGATATGGGGGAATACACCTTGAGGGAACTTACTCAATGGCTCACTCAGTCTGAGCAAGCCTATGATGATCTTATGGTCAAATACAAGGCATCTCAAGCAAAAAGGAGAGAACATGCAGACAAGCTGATGGAGCTATCTGAAAGTAGTTCTGAAGATGAAGCAAATATGGAAGCCAGGATTGCAGTAGTAAATAAGCTGAATGATTCAAAATTTAATCTGAGAAAGGAATTGGAAGGACTGACTATCTGGTTTAGTCAAGAGCTTGAGAACCGGAGGAAAGCTGAAGATCGGGTAAAGGACAGAGATCATGAGATCTCCAAGTTGAAACAAGAGATTAGTGCACTGACTGCTCGCCTTCATGAGAGAAGGATGGAAAAGGAAGACATGCAAGGAGAACTGAACATAGCCATCTCTAAAAATGCAAGCCTAATGGAGACAAATACTGCTATTTCCAAATAACTCTTTGAGTCAAAGGAAATACTTGCTAAGTTTAGCAAAAGTACTGTTAAGCTAGAGCAAAAGCTTGAGTCATCTAGACCAGTAAAGAATACCAATGGTCTTGGTTTCTCTAAACATGAGGAAGGAGAATCCTTAAGAACAAATGCTAAAGCATCAAAGAAGCAACTGACACTCAAAGGAAAAGGTAAGCAAAAATTCAAACCTGTTTGCTTTAACTATCGTAAAGAAGGACACACTGCCAATGTATGTAGGAGAAAAGCCTACAATAATTTTCCATATTTTATCAACAATGTACCTAGATCCAATAACTTCAATGGTCATTGTTATGCATGCAACAAGTTTGGGCATAGAGCATCTGAATGCAGGTCTGTCATGAACAATACCGGAAGATATCCTCAGAGGACCCAAGGAGCTGGTCTGAAATCTTTTGTAAACCAGAACCCTAACTGGTTTAATGCTTACAATTATCAGTTAGGCAATAGTGGTTATCAATCAACAACCGGATGGAGAGAAAACTATTGGATTTGTCATGGACATGAACAATGGACCTTGGAGAGCACCTAGATTGATTTGCTATCACTGCAACAAACCGGGTCACATCGCAAGATTTTGCAGAAGCAGAAAGAGTATATCTGATGATATACCGGTCACTTAGAAAGGAGAATTTGATGTTGAAAAAGTTCAAGTGGACATGAACAAAACCTGGAGGAAGAAACCAACAATGTTGGAAGAGGAACTGGTTTCTGCACCTAGTGTGGAAATATCAGAACCGATAAACTAAGCTCCAAAGAGGCTTAGGGGGAGAAAATGGCGAAATGATTGTGAACCCCCAGTTACACCAGTAAAAGACCTTAACCAGTATGTGATACCTATCGCTTGGCAGAAGACCGGAAATGGTAAAAAGAGGCAAATTAGGGTTTACGCCCTAATAGAGGAGCATTAATGGCAGTAGGTGAGAGACATGTATAAAGGCATATTTCAAATCATTTCTCACAATCTGTTTTTGAGTGAAGAAAAGTTTTCAAAGTGCAGAGTGAAGAAAAGGAGATTTGAGCTAAGATTTCAAGAAATTGATAAATCTTGAAGGAGATTCAAAACCAGTTTGCAAGCGGTCATGGAGAACACAAAGCGGTAATTTGGTAACCGACGGAGAGTGGAGTGAAGTAGAATCAGGAAGCCCTAAATTCACGTTGTAAAGGTATTTTTTGTGTTCTTGAAATACTCAACAATGGCTTCCGCATCTCATACCAGTTCTAGTACATCCATTGAGTCAGAAAATTTTATTCAAAGGAAGTCCAAATATAATGCCTTATCACAAGTTTCGGCTGGAGTCATAGTTGAAGAGGGAATTTTAGATTATATTGATTGTAAAATTGAAGACCTAGGGTCTTTAGCTATTCACACCCAGTTAGGTTTATTTTACGGCAAGGACAAGAAGATCAAACTGGAGTTTAGTATCCTAGAGAAGAAGAAACTCCATAATACAGTATACTTTTTGGAAGATTTTACGGAAGATCATATCAGGATCATTTTGAGCAAAGTCCATGGTGAAAAGATGTACCTAGGAAGGACGCATGATATCACGCCACAAGAAATTCATGCAGTCACTAGTTTCTGTAACACAGGGGAAGTGCCAGCCCTAAGAACGGTAAGCAAAATGGAAATGGCCAAGCTCACCGGTTCAACAAGTGACTCATGAGGTATGACAGTTAATCCTATTAAGGATGATCTAGTGAAATACACCTGCATGGTGATAGGCTACAAAACATCCTCAGCCAGCAGGATTAATTCTGTATCTGCTACAGTGGTAAATGCCGCTTACCGGATGATTAAAGAAGACACATCATTTGACCTATGCACCAGTATGCAGAGGCAACTCCTATCTAATCTGAAGTCGATTAAACAGGATAATGCACTGAGATTCAAATTTGGACAACTATTGGTTGGGTTGTTTTTCTATTTCCAAGGCTACTTTCCTGGAGTAGGAGATGTCCAATGGTCTCCTGACCAACCGGTAACCAAGTAGATCAAGGAAAGCATACAAGCCATTGGAACCGGTTACCCTGAAGTGTTGAACAAATATTTTGATGAGTTCAGAAAGAAGATGAGTCAAAGGGTAAGGATCTTAGGTGATATCATTAATAAATATGAATATGACATCTATTTCACCATTCAGGTGGACAAATGCTTAATGGAGGCTGTTGAGCCTAGAATGGAGCAAGTGGAGCCAATGGGCTATGAGGTTATGTATGATATGCTGGAAGGGTGTGCCTCAACCCTTATTACCTCGCCTCTTGATCCTAATGCTAAAAGGACCAGAACCTACTTGGAGAGGATTGCACTGACTGAGGAACCATCTTTTAAGAAAGGAAAAGAATCGGCAACAAAGAAAGCCAAGGCAGTGCCTGCGACATCGACACCAGCTACCACTGCAACTCCAAGAGTGACCAAGTGGTCACCTGCAAAGAAGAAACTGGAAGTAACACTGGAAAAAGTCTTTGAAAGAAAAAGGAAGACTAAGAAAAATGAACTAGACTCTGAAGAGACTGAGTCTGATGAAAAGCCAAAGAAAGCCAGACAAACAAAGAAAATGAAGAATAATGAATCGGCAGCATCCGCACCAGGAAATATTGATATCTCCTCATACAAACCTTTGACACATTTTCAAAGGACAGTTAAGAATATTAGGAGAAAATTAATTCATGATTTAGTAGATTATTATGATGATTTTAGTGATGAGGAGAAGGAAGAAGTATTACAGGAAATCATTATTTATTCGTGTAAAAATGACCAGTTGCCATCAGAGATAAAATCTTAGACACCAGATTCTTTATTTAAAGCATTAGATAATAAATGGCGCATTGCCATTGAAAAAGAACAAGAGATTAGGGAGAAAGTCTTTGCACAGTACTTTCCCGACCTCTCAAATTCAGAATTATTTGATGTCTTGGATCAAAATAATGGACTCTTCTTCACAAGGAGAAGAAGACTCTGGCTGTTGGAAGGAAGAGTTGATGATGTTGAAAAAGACACTCATCAGTATATGAATCATGCTATTCAAGCTCAAAAAGCATGAATGGTCAATCATCAAGTAGAAAAAGAATCGGTCATATCCAAACTAGATGAAGTTTTTGATGAAGAAGGAAACTCGATTGAAGAACCAATCGACACTGTTGATGTCGATGCCCTGGACATAGAAGATGTCACTCATGACATACCTTCTGATGGAACAAAACAGGGGCAACAAGCTGAACAAGGCAGTGAGCAAGATAAGGAAGAGGAAGAGAAGAAGAAGAGGGATGAAGATGAGAAAAGGAGAAAAGAGGAAGAGAAGAGAAAAGAGGAAGAGGAGAAATGAAAAGATGAAGAGAAGAAGAAACAAGAAGATGATAGGAAGAAGAAAGAAGAAGAGGACAGGGAAGAAAATAAGAAGAAGGAAGAGGAAGAAAAATAGAAGAAGGAAGAGGAAGAAAAGAAGAAGAAGGAAGAGGAAGAGAAGAAGAAGAAGGAAGAGGAAGAGAAAGAAGAGGAGAAGAGGAAGGAAGTAGAGAGGAAAAAGAAAGAAGAGGAAGACAAGGAACAAGAACAAAAGAAAGAAGCAGAGAAAAGGAAGAAGGAAGAAGCAGACAAGGCAATGAAAGCAATGAAGAACACACAGATGGAGACTCCGAAGACAATTGGGATTCAAACCAAACCGATTGATAGCTCCAGTCCTATCAATCTCCATTCTACAAGTGAGTCAGAGCTTATGCAAAGCATAAAAGTTTCTCAAGAGCACCTTGAGATCATTCGCAGGAAAAAGAAGCAGGACATAACTCAGGCGGCTATAGACACCCTTACCAGTTTAATCCCTGGTACCAATCTTCCTAACACTGAATCATCACTAGCACAACTCAAACTACTATGTACTGTAGTGGATGATCAGGTGTAGAGCCTAGAAGAAGCAGCTAAGGCAAACGTCAAGAAAGAGCATCAAAAGGATCTTAACATTGCTTTGGTGAAAAAGTTGAATGAGCTCCAGTCTGAACTGCTGAAAGACCAAAAGGATATAAGGAATGCTTTGGATGAGGGAAACTTGCTACTAAGCAAAATCTGTCAACCTCATCTATTCTGCGATGATGTGCTATCTCAGAAGCAAAAGCTTCAAACAGACTTACAGTCCTACTTGAGCACATTTAAGCCTCCTTATGATTCCTTTGCAACTTATGGGCAAACCATTCACTGGTTCCAGATCCAGTAAGCCAAAATGGAGCAAGAGATCAGTACATGATCTAGAGATTTGTAGGAGCTACAACTAGTTTTACTTCCACGTCTGCAAATTCTTTAGAAGAGTTATCTGAACCTGGATGCCTTGATAGTTATGCAGGAGCTGAGCACAGTTGATGCCATGGAGGAACATGTATCACAGATGCAAATAGAGAAAGAAGTGGCCACCTCCCTACTTGAGTCCTAGTCTCTATCCATGAAACAATTTTTGCAGGACTATAAATCAATTTTTGACAAGTATTATTCATTGTTGTCATAAAATTTTATATATATATATATCAAATGGAAACAGGGTTGTTCAGCAGTACTTTGTCATTGTTGGCAAAGGGGGAGAAGTACTCTATCTATTTTGGAGACAAATAGGGAGAAGTATCTGATTTTAAAATTTTTGATATATGTTATATGCTTTGATATCTCAATGTTTATGCTCTGTATGCAAAATTGCTATACACTGTATTGATTAAGGGATAGTGTATATGCTTAGGGGGAGCAATTTTGTTAATGGCATGTTTTGGTTGTAAAACACTTAGATGTCAAAATTTTATTTTCCTAAGTGTTGCCATCAATGCCAAAGGGGGAGATTGTTGGCATTTTTGATGTTTATGTTGTGATTGTCATTAATGGACACACACTTGTATTAAGATCCTCTTTATGTGTATGAGCTAGAGCTCAACCGGTATTCATTCCAATTGGTATGTTGTATTCTAGTCTTTAGACTATTGGTGATTTTACAGAATGTGTATCCCAGTCTGAAGCGACATGACAACCCCAAGTAGTTCGTAGATCTCAAGCGGTACGAGGGAGAAAAGTGGCATAACACATTCTTACCAGTCTTCATTATTGTCAAACCGGCAACCGGTATTTTGTATGAACCGGTAATACTCTGTGATGAGTTACCAAATGACATTTTGTGATGAGTTACCAACCCACCGATTGATTGATGGTGTTGACACATTGACGGTGCTTTTTGTGTCGTGTTACTGAGTATGTCTAGATTCATTGAACCTAGGAAATTGTAATGTAATCCTATTGGACCGACATGAAATCAGATTCCTTTAAAAGGACATCATGTCTAGGGTTTTAGGTTGTTGTTACTGAAAGGGTTTATGTTGTGGCCAGGGTTTAAGGTGGTTGTTGAGTTGTTGTAAGGGAAATCTTATCTGAGAAGATCAAGTTGTAACAAAGAGAGATAAAGAAAACTGAAGTAATGTTGAAATGCAATAGCAGTGAGCTATACTGGATCTAACCAAGCAGTTTATGCTATTAGATAGATCAAACACTTGTTGATTACTCACATCTTTGACAGGTCTGTAGCCCTTAACCGGGTAGGCCCAAAAGCCTTTGTAAAATCCTCTAACAAGGTGGTTCACTTCTGTGAGTCTAAAATCCTCTAACAAGGTAGTCTTTAATTGGACTTATCTCCTAACAGAGATTGAGATTCCTAACAAGATCTGTTCTGGTGAAGAACACTGTAAGACCTTAACCGGTCTAGTTTCTATTCTGCAGATAGTGACTTGTGAGTTCCATCTCACCGTGGTTTTTCCTAGTTGGGTTTCCACGTCAAATATCTTATGTTATGGTTGTATTGCTTTTGTGGGTGAATGCTTTATTCGCTTTTTGGTTTGCATGTGTGATAACCGGTCTATTTGTTAGACTGTTTTACCAGTTTATCTTCACACTGTTTTAAGTGTTTAGGTACAAATATTTTTGGCATACTAATTCACCCCCCCCTCTTAGTATTCATCAACCTTTGCATCATTGCAGCCTTCTAGATCATTAAACTCTGAATCGGTCAATGCATATGTTATTTCAATCATTGCTTGAATATGTTCTTGCTTTGCCTTTATCTCTTCCATAGTTAGTGGATAGGTGCTTGGTGTAACAAAATCATTCTCTAGATAGTATACAACATATTCTCCAACTCCTGATAGATGCAACTTCATCCTTTTCTGCCATGTAGAGAAACTTGACTTGTTCAGCTTTGGTGCATCCCTCTTATACATCTTTGGATCTTTAACTCAAGTGCCTTTAAACTTTTCTTCCAGAGTCCAAAGCTCTGATACCAATTGATATTTCTGATTCTAAATGTAAGTACAGATCTAATAGCCAACAAGATGAAAGGGGGGGGGGGTGAATCATGCAAACTTAATCTTCTATACAAACATTAGATTCAACCTCGGTAACATATACTTCAATAATATAACCAAAACTGTTAAACATACAAACTCAAAAGCATATAAACATCATAAACCTCATAACACCAGATTTAACGTGGAAACCCAAATAGGGAAAAACCACTGTGGAATTTTGGACCCACTAAGAAATATACTCTTGTAGAGTATGCTTGGTTAAAAGCAAATCCTGTTAAAGATTACAAACACATTGCTAGATGTGACCCGGTTAAGTGATTTCCCTCAGATCTGTTAAGATCTTCACCTTGTTAGAAGTGACCTTGTTAAAGGATTTCAAACACTCAATCAGAATGTCACCTTGCTAGAGGGTTTTACAAATAAGACTATTAAGTCTAGTCGGTTAAGAGATTTTCTATCACTTTCACAAAATAACAGTAATAAAAATCTATCTGCAACTTCACATCTAAAATGCTAAAGTAGATTCTTATTTGCTCAATACATTCTAGACATAGAACTAATCTTGTCCATATGCTGGGCTTCTATACTCTGTTATTCAAACAGGTCTTCAAGCTTCTGTGCTCGGTAATCACTATGTAGCATCCCCATGCATACACTTGCTCGCATACATTGTTTATCAATAGTTCCCTATTTATAAACAATTAGCTAACTGCTTAATCTCCTTGATCACATTTCCCATGATCAATCATAGCCATCAGATCTTCAATCTTGTCCAAGTTCAATGCATCTTTCAATCTGAAAATGTTTTACCCTGCCTAGGAGCTTGCATATATTTCTTGGGACTTGTGCTAGGGTATTGTGGTTCAATCTGCGCTGTAGATCTTCATGCCAACTTTCCATTGCCTTAGATTTATTAACAATCTTCATGCACGACATACCAATCATTTAATCAGTTCTAGCTCATCAGTTTTCTTCATTAAATATCGCATGTAACCATTTAATGCATTCTGTTATAGCTCGGTTACAGCTCGGTTATAACTTGGTAAATACTAAACATCACTTGGTAGACATTCCACCTTCATTAACCGATAGCGATAACCTTAGGGTTTACCGACTAGGTTCCTTGGGGTTTACCGACTAGGTTCTTTGCTTGGTAACATAGTATAGTATTAACCTTTCAATTTACAACATATGTATGATGTTAAAACAATCTAAACATCATGATCTCATCATTGTCTAGCTCGGTAATAGTTTCCCATTGAATACCTTATTCATCTTCTTATTCATTATAATCTTTCCTATGTCTTTTACCGACATCTTTATATTCTTCAAATCATACTTCTTAAGATATGGCAACATCATATTGAATTAGAAAATCAATTTCTTGACATCAATGACAAAATAATAATATCAAGATAGTAAACATCCTTAATTAGTTATATCCATAATCATCAACAACCTTCTCAATATCCTTATTGAAATGCCATCAATCTTTCACTGTCTGTTATAATGCAATATTGCCAACAAATAGGACTTTAACTGGTAAATGTGAAACTATGTTATGCTTAAGTAATTGGATCTATAGATTGATGATGAATTTGGTTTTGCGATTTGGAATATGTGTTTGTAACATTATAATGAGGTTGTGACAAGAACCGCATCATTTTTTGGCTATCGGAAGTCATGTTTGTGATTGAATGATATATTTTTTTGTAGGGTTTAAGAAACGGTATTCAAATCTTGTAATGATTTTGAGTTTGGCGGTGTATTACATTATGTTTGTAAGATGGTGATGATATGGCTGAATCCACATGAAGTGTTTGAGTGATGTTTTGGCACGAATAAAGAGATAATTTCTTGGGAATAAGGGAAGTGCTTACTATAATGAGCTAAGGGTTTGAAAGTGTATTAGATCGATGTGCGATGATCATTCAATGACTACAATTGTCTTGTAAATTGTTGTAATGATCCATATGGTGATCTGTAATGATTTGTAAGGATCTGTGATGATCTATGATGTAAATCTTCAAGTTTTGTAACTGACTAAGTTGTAAAGTCTATTAAGGGTAAGTTTGTGATGATTTACTATGTCGATGATCAAAGAGAAGAGTGTGTGGCCGAATTAGTGTGTGTGTCTACAATAGAGAAAATTATTGGAGAAGAAATGGATTTGTACAAGCAAGAGTGCTATTTTCAGATCATACATCTATTGTTCCCTAACATTTGCAACAGACTCAAAATCTCTTAACTAGGTAGGTCTTGATAGGCCTGATTGTATAATTCCCTTAACCGGGTGACTCATTAGCTTGGGTTTTAAATAATTTCACAAGGTTATTGCTAATAGAGTAAAGCTCCTAATAGGGCTGAGGTAAATCCCTTAACCGGGGACTCCTAACAGGGTTTGCTCCTAACCGGGCTAGGCTCCTAATAGGGCACATTTCAAAAGAGTGCAAAAATCTTGTGGGTACTAGTTCCCACCATGTTTTTTCCCATTTGGGTTTCCATGTGAAAATCATGGTGTTCATGTGTTGAATAATTTTTTATGTGTTGAGTTGATATCTTTCTATTGCATGTATGTTCATGAACACTTAGAAGAGCAGTTTGATAAATCTGATCAACAATATGATTTCAGTTATTACCGGTACTGTTTATGTGTTATTTTAAAAGAATTATTTTTTGATTGTTAAAGTTTTAAACTTTATTATAACTACTAATTCACCCCCCCTCTCAGTAATTATCGGATCCTTGGAAATAACAATTGGTAGCGGAGCCTTGGTCCTTTATGTGCAGAAGCTTAACCATTTGAGGAAAACATCTGGAGGAAGATGATGAAGAAGGAGGGTCCTAGGTTTACCAAGGACAACTACATAATATGGAAAGACATAATAAATATTTATATAAGAGGTATGGGTTCTCAGTTTTGGCAATATGTGACTACTAAATATGTACCCCTACCAGTTCTTTGACTCCAGATCAACTTAAGGAGCAGAAGGAAAACAATCAAGCACTGGAATCGATTGTAAGTGCACTATCTGATACTGAATACATTTATGTACATGGATTAGAAAGTGCATTTGAAGTTTGGGAGAAATTAGAACTAATCTATGGTGGTGACAAACATGTTCAAAAAGATAAGAGAGTCTTAGAGGTAAATTTGATGACATGAGAATGGTTGAAGGTGAAAATATAGCTCAATATGGACAAAGGATCAAAGAGGTTGCCAATGGTGTAGACACCTAAAATTGTCGAGTCTAATTAAATAAATATTTTATTTATTTAATTACTTTAGCCTAATTCTTCTATTAATTAAATAAATCTTTATTTATTTAATTAATTCATTTATCCTCTTCTAGCCTTATTTCTCATTTAAATAAATACATTTATTTATTTAAATTATCTTTTTCCTAAATTACATAAATATTTTATTTATTTAATTGATCCCACTTCCTCTATTAATTAAATGAATCTTTATTTATTTAATTAATTCATTAACCTTTTCTACCCATGACACATGTCATTCATCTCTTAATTCATACACTACCTACCCCTTTCATTATTTTATTATTTCTTTTACCTACCCTCTAATTATAGCCAACCTCCTTTTACACCTCTCAATCTTATCCCTCCATTGCATAGAGTGTCTTCTATATAAGGAGATGCTTCCTTCATTATCAAACCCCCTCGTTGACTAATTGACTACACTACACTTTTGAACATAGGTGATCCTACTTGCAACCACATTTCATTCTTTGTTGAGCTCTTGTGCACATAAAATCTGAGAGCAAATATATCAAGCAAGATCTATGGAGATAGGAAGAATGGAGATCCAAACCCTATTGGACATGTGATGGTATAGTCTTTGTGATTTCATTTGATTTGCATTGTCTTAGGTAATCTTCATATGTTATGGTGGATCTTTGTTGTTGTTAGGCTAGGGTTTTGTGGTTGAATTCATGTAGCCTTTCAATATCGTTATTATTATTATCCATTTTCACCATATACAAATGGTATTAAAAGTGCTGGAGAAAATATTGAAGATGACACTGTTGTAAGTGATATGATAAGAAATTTTTTACCTGCCTATGCTATAAGAGTTTCTTCTATTCAAGAGTTAAGGTTAGTAAGTAGTGATAAAGTCACTATTGATTCTCTTATAGGTAAACTGACTGCATTTGAATTAAATAGTTTGAAAATAGTGTTCCTAAGTCATCTGAATCAGCTTTTAAGGCATTTGTAATCGATAAGCCTGTGAGAAAAGGAAAAGATGTATGTCACCGTTATGACTGCAGTTCTAGTCATGGTGGTAGTAGAGGAGATAATGATGATGACGATCATCTGATGGAGTTTGAAGCTCTTCTGGCTAAGAGACTTCCAAGAGGCAGTAGTAAATATAAAGGTAAATTACCTCTTAAGTGTTTCTCTTGCAATAAGATTAGACATATTTTTGTAAATTTCCCTAACAGTGATAGAAAGGAGAAGTTTAGGAAAAATAAAGGACAAGGGAAGAAACAATGCTATGATGTGGTTGATGAAGGAGTGACAGATGAGGAATCTAAAGAAGATGACAATGAGGAGATTGTCTTTGTTGGTGTGAAGGAATATCTGATTGATGAAAAAGGATTTGGTATCTTAGTTTGACTCTAGTGATGAGTGGATAATAGATAGTAGTTGTTCACATCACATGACTGATGATAAGAAAAAAATCACATCTCTTGAAGAGTTTGATGGCGGTGTGGTAAGATTTGGTAATAACTCACCCTGCATGGTAAAAGGTAAAGGATCTATTTCACTGAATGATAAGAGTAATGCAGATGATGTTTATTTGGTTGAAGGCTTAAAACATAACTTCCTGAGTGTTGGACAATCAAATGATAAAGGATATCACCTTGAGTTTAAAAGGGGAGTGTGTAGGATCATGGGATGTAATGGAGATTTGATTGCTAATGGTAAACAGACTAGAGGTAATATTTTTCATCTGAATGCTAATGTGAATAGTTGTTTGGTGGCTAAAATTGAAGGTAGTTGGTTGTGGCTTACAAGGTTATGTCATGTCAACTTTGATAATTTGATAAAGGTCAGCAAATCAAGTATGGTGAGAAGTATGCCCCAACTTGTTAAACTAGATAATGTGTTATGCAAAGATTGGTAGATGGGTAAGATGAGTAAATCTTTTTCTTGAGAGCATATTCTTGATTTAGTGCATACTAATCTATGTGGTCCTATGAGAACTAGAAGTTATTATGGTGATAAGTATTTTATGATTTTCAGTGATGATTTTTTGAGGATGATGTGGGTAGCTTTCTTGAAGGAGAAATATGAGGCGTTCAACAGCTTCAAGATCTTTAAAGCCCTAGTTGAAAATGAAAGCGACAAGAATCTGAAGTCCTTAAGTTCTGACCAAGGTGGAAAATTTACTTTTGATGAGTTTACTAGGTATTGTGAAGAATATGGAATAAAGAGACAGATGTCAGTACCTAGGAATCCACAACAAAATGAAATTGTAGAGGGGAGAAACAAAATAATAGTGGAACCTGCTAGAACAATGTTGATACAAGGAGATGTTCCAAAAATGTTTTGGAGAGAAGTAGTTATCACTACTGTTTATACTTTGAATCGGGTTCTTGTGAAGAAAGGTAATGATAAAATGCCTTATGAACTTTGGCATGGTAAGACTCCTAATGCCAGCTACTTTAAAGTTTTTGGTAGTAGATGTTTTATTAAGAGATATGATTTTACTAGAAAGTTTGATGTGAAGAGTGATGAAGGGATATTTCTTGGATATTATACCAAGAGTAAAGTATTCAAATGTTATAATAAAAAGACAAAGAAAATAGTTGAGAGTGTGAATGTTAAAATTGATGAATTTTCTAATAAACCTGATGAGTCCAGCAGATATGAGCCTGCTGATGATAAATAAAAACTTGTGTATATTGAACCGGAAGTACAGAAGGAAGATGAGAAGAACAATGCAGAAATAGGAGCTCAACTGGTAAGTGATGAAGAAGATGATGAATATGAAGATGAAAGCATTGCACCAAAATGGGTAATCTCAAGATATGTAAGGCTAAATCATTCAGAAGACCAGATTATAGGTGACAAGAATTCTGGTGTGCAAACAAGAAAAAAAATCAGAGAGAATTCCTGTCTGATTTCAATTTATTGAGCCGAAGACTGTTAGAGAAGATTTGAAAGATGAAGACTGGTTGAATGCAATGAATGAAGAACTTGACTAGATCGAGAAGAACAATACATGGTCTCTTGTTCCTAGACCAGAAGACAAAAATGTTATTGGGACAAAATGGGTGTTCAGAAAAAAACTTAATGTGGTTGGTGAAGTTGTTAGAAACAAGGTGAGGTTGGTTTGCAAAGGGTATGCACAAGAAGAAGGTGAAGAGTATGGTGAAACCTTTGCACTAGTAGCAAGACTTGGAGGTGTTTGAATGCTTCTTTCCTTTGCTAATTTGAAAGGTTTTAAGGTCTATCAGATGGACGTTAAATCATCTTTTCTAAATGGTATCCTGGAAGAAGAAGTATATATAGAACAACCAGATGGTTTTGCATTGAGCAAAGATGAAAATATGGTTTTCAAGTTACAAAAGGCACTATATGGATTGAAGCAAGCTCCCAGAGCATGGTTTGAAATATTGCATGCACATTTGATCAAGATAGGATTCTAGAGAACTAGTGAAAACAATAACATATATTTGAAGACTGATGGAGACAATATATTAATTGCTAAAGTTTTTGTTGATGATATAATATTTGGTGGAGATGATGACATGTGTATGTCTTTTGCAGATGAAATGAAGAAAGAATTTGAGATGTCTCTTATCAGCGAGATAAAATTCTTTATTGGTTTATAGATTAAACAACTTGAGAATGGAATATGTATCTATCAGACAAAGTATGTAAAAGAAGTTTTGAAGACTTTTGGCATGGAAAATTGTAAACTGGTTGGTACTCTGATGGTGACAGGTTGTAAATTGTCAAAGCAAGATGATTCACCATCTATGGATGAGAAAGAATACAAGTCTATGATTGGAAAGTTAAATTATGTTGTTCATAGTAGACTAGATATTGCACATGTTGTTGGATTGGTTGCAAGATTTCAGAAAGATCCTAAGGAAATGTTGATGACAGGAAAAGCACAACTGATGGAGCTTTCTTTTTAGGAGAATATTGGTGTCCTGGATAAGCAAGAAACAATCATGTATTTCACAATCTACAACTGAAGCAGAATATGTAGCAACATCAGTGAATTGTACTCAGGCTATATGGATGAGACATATTTTGGAAGGTTTTAAGGAAGAAATGTCTGTAGTGGTGACTATTCATTGTGATAACACTAGTGTTGTTAATATTTCAAAAAATCCTGTGTTACATGGAAGAAAAAATCACATTGAGTTGAAGTATCACTTTCAAAGGGAAAGAGTACAAAAGAAGAAACTAAAACTGGAGTTTGTGTCTAGCAAAGAGCAGTTAGCAGCTATATTCACTAAACCTTTGCCTAAGACAACCTTTGAATATCTTAGAGGTAGCTTAGGGGTTGTACACCTACACAAGATCAACTAAGATGCTAGTGATGCATCGATCTAGTGAATTCATTGAATATCTTTTAGTTTTGGATTGATGTGAAGTGGGCTACTCCTTAGGGGGAGAAGCTATGATGAGATAAATAGATATGAAGACAACATAAGTATTTGCAACTTTGGCATTGTTGTCAAAGGGGGAGAAGAACTAGTTGAGAAGAAGAAGAACTAGATAACCAACAAAAGAACTAGCCAAAGAAATACAAGGTGGATTTGAGAAGAAGTGCAAGTATATAACAAATCAATTTAGTTTAGCATGATGAATTTTTTCTGTGTTGCCATCAATGCCAAAGGGGGAAAATGTTGGCATATTGGCATAATTGTTGATGATATTGATGAACCGGTATAAGGACTCTGATGACTTGATGATCAATTTGTATTGTCATTGATGGCAACTATGGTTATATTATTCTATCATGTTATCTAAGTTGTCTATGACCGACTAGAAAGCTATGGAATGAATTTGATAGTTAACTGGCAAATAGGACTTTAATTGGTAAATGTGAAACTGTGTTATGCTGCTTAAGTAATTGGATCTAGAGATTGACGAGCAATTTGGTGTTGCGATTTGGAATATGTGTTTGTAACATTGTAATGAGGTTGTGACCGGAACCGCATCATGTTTTGGCTATCGGAAGTCATGTTTGTGATTGACTGATGTATTTTCTGTAGGGTTTTAGTAGGGTTTAAGAGCCGGTATTCAAATCTTATAACCAGTAATGATTTTGAGTTCAACGGTGTATTACATTACATTTGTAAGATGGTGATGACGTGGTTGAATCCACATGAAGTGTTTAAATGATGTTTTGGTGCAATCAAAGAGTGAATTTATTGGGAATAAGCGAAGTGCTTAGTAGAATGAGCTAAGGGTTTGAAAGTGTATCAGATCAATGTGCGGTAATCATTCAATGACTGTAATTGTCTTGTAAATTATTGTAATGATCCATATGATGATGTGTAATAATTTGGAAAGATCTGTGATGATCTATGATGTAAATCTTAGGGTTTTGTAATCGACTAAGTTGTAAAGTCTATTTAGGGTAAGTCTATGATGATTTATTGTGTCGATGATTAAAGGGAAGAGTGTGTGGCCGAACCAGTGTGTGTGTGTCTGCAAGAGAGAAGAACATTGGAGAAAAAAAGGATCTCTACAAGTAAGAGTTCTATTTTCAGATCATAATCTATTGTTCCCTAACAATTGCAGCAGACTCAAAATCCCTTAACCGGGTAGGTCCTGATAGGTCTGATTGTATAAATTCCTTAACTGGGTGACTTATTAGCTTTGGTTTTAAATCCTTTCACAAGGTTACCCCTAATAGAGTAAAGCTCCTAATAGGGCTAAGGTAAATCCATTAGCTGGGTGACTCCTAACTGGGCATATTTGTAAGCTCGTAATTGGGCTAGGCTCCTAATAGGGTGCATTTCAAAAGAGTACAAAAATATTTTGGGTACCAATTCCCACCATGGTTTTTCCCATTTGGGTTTCCACATGAAAATCCTAGTGTTCATGTGTTGATTGATTTCTTATGTGTTGAGTTGATATCTTTCTATTGCATGCATGTTGATGAACACTTAGAAGAGCAGTTTAATAAATCTGATTAGCAAGATGATTTAAGTTTTTACCGGTAATGTTTATGAGTTGTTTTGAAAGAAGTATTTGGTGATTGTTAAAGTTTTAAAGTTTATTATAATTACTAATTCACACCCCCTCTCAATAATTACCGGATCCTCACAAATAACAATATCTTCCACTACTTTTATGGGAACAGGGAAAAGCCCATCCTAGTCTCAAACCCTTGGAATTTGAATCTGGGTAAGCTAGTGGTCCCCAACATCTTTGTTGAATCAATGTTGATCAGGGAGCTAGCCAAGAGGTTTCACCCTACTAGTTATACTATGAGAACCATGACTGTGTTCTGGTGGAAATCTCATAGAGGGTAATCATTCAGTGCTTTGGTTTGGATGGGTCAATATTAAAGATAATCAATAGAACTGCTCTGAAGAATGAGTATGATTATAAGAGGAAGGATTATAAAAAGACAATTATTCCTATGTTCATGAGAAATATCTACAAGAATTCACAAAATTATATTCTTCCTTTTGAGATGGAGTCTTTTAGGTTGGAGTGGTTTGAGACCTATTTCAATAAGACATACTATTCCTTGTGCCAGGTCTTGGGAGAGGACTGTGCACTAACTTTTATGCCTATAGATTACATGATGCCAGCAATCAAAATTCAACATCCCTCTACCAATGAATTATATGATTTTTCCTCCATCATACACATCAAGCTCCATGATGGATTAATAAAGGCTAAGAATGAGGGTGCAAAGTTGGATTTCAAGAACTATTATTTGCTTTGCCATTTGATTTTATATCAGAATAGGTCAATGTGGGAGAGAAACTAGGAATAAGAGTAAATGACACAAGCACAAGCCTCGGTTGGCCAGTACAGAGATGGACACAAGTATGGGACAAAGGGCCTAGATGTGGAGGCTACTGCAAGTTCTTTGATGACTTTTTCAGGAGGGTTATTTTTGTTTTAGGGGTAGTGGTAACAAGGCTGCCACATCACATTGTTAAAGTACTAAGAATAAAGGCTTGCAATGCTAAGGGAGTGGTATATCCTGAAGGAGCATTTACCCACAATTTTGGCGATTGATTTTTCTATGGTGACTTCACTTTGCTTAGGGTGTATGGATGTGAATAGGGGCCCCATGTTTTACCTGTTTTTGTATCCCCTAGATTGGCATTCCTTGATTTCATCTAGTAGATGATGTGGATGGATAGGGAATAGATCAAGTCTGACAAGAAAGGGAAGTGCCTCCAAAAGGAAACTATATACAAATAATTCAGTGTGGGGTGTGACACTTTAGAAAAGGTGCAAGAATTTTGTGTGAAAAATTACTTGTTAATTTTTAATATTTAAATTTAATTATTATTTATTATTAAATTCTATTTTAAAGTGGGGACATTACATTACTGCAATGTGTATGCATGGAGTGTTCTTTAACCTGTAATGATTTTTTATCCTACTCAATAACACAAAGGTTTTTGAGCCATTGTCAATAACATGAATGTTATTGAGATGTAGACATAACACAAATTTTATTGAGACGTGGTCAATAACACAAAGGTCTTTAATCCATGTTGTGCCATTTTGGAACCAACATGTGAAAAATCATCTTCAACTAAATGAATTAAATTCTATCCTAAGAGTATTCGATGTTGCAATATAACATAATGCTTTAAAGGAAAGATATAATATATTGCGTTATTGTGATTTATGTAATTTAACGTATCTTATTAGTGTGATGTATGTAATATAGCATATCATGTTAGTCTGATGTATGCAATATAGGGACATGTGGTGTGGTTTGTCTATTGATATTGTTTTTAATACACATGGAGTGATTTTTAAATTAATATTAATAATGCAAGATACATTGAAGTTTGACATCTTATCTGTGATCAAGGATGAACATGTAAGAAAACAAAATAAATATGGACCAAGCTCACTATCTCCAAGCATAAATAATTATAAACTATAGGAAAATACCAAAACTATAAATTTTGTCCATGCAAATATACCATCATGTCCCTCTATAAACATAAATTTCAATTGTTTTATAAAAAACCAAAGTCATACAACCAACAAAGATAATACAATTTATGGGGAAGACCTCCTCCATGATGAAAACCTTCTCTAAATCCTACCAAACCTCACTACTAGGTGGGGACTATTATGTCCCATAAAGAGGTGTGTATAGTCGAGAACCACCAGATTGGTGGGAAAAAGATGACTAGCAGTAGCGATGTCATCATCAGAGCATGGCAATCGGACCCGTCCCCTTTGTCAGTCTGTATATGGACCAATTGTCCACTTTATGTGAACCCGTAGGAGAGAAATGCAATAGTACATGAAGGCCAAGAATACAAGCCATAACACCCTATAGATATCGTTTTGTCTCTAAAGATGAAATGAAAATAATAGGTCAATAATGTGCACTGTATAAAATTTATTGCTATTAATATGTCCATGGGCATGGACCCACCACCCAATGCTAACTTGAGGAAGTATCCTCTGCAATATGGTCTCGATCATGTCATTATTGAGGCACAAGAATAGTGCAACCTCTTGGCTGTGCTCTACCAGAGTCTGTCATAACCTGCAGATACATACAACTAGAGTGTTTGTTATTTAACAATAGCATTCAATAAATGTAATAAATATTCCTACAATAAGGGTTTTAGTTATTTAACTAAACCATTCAATAATTTTAAGACATATTCATGCAATAAGAGTCTTACTTATTTAACTATACCATTCAATAAATGTAAGACATAAAGACAGAATACTAAAAATAAAGTGGCAAAATCAAAATTACAACCTCCTCCCATCGACATAAGTGTATGTGTATGCCATTGACCACCACCAGATGAACACATATCAATAATGGCATCTTCTCAGAAAGATACAGTGTGTAAAAACATTGGGGACAATATTACTAAGCATTAGAACAAGTGTACAACAAACAAATCTAGTCCATATTACTCAACATGTTGAAACATAAAAAGCAACACATGGAGCTAAAAAAAATGTAGTACAAAGGTAATGACTGACACATGGTTTCAAATACGATACAAACAAAATAGTGATCACCACCTCCCAGGCAAGGCCAAACAAAAAAGTTTCACAGTCAAAGCACCATAACGTGACGTGTGATTAGTTGCAAAAAATGAACCAAGTGACATGTATAGCACATCTTAGCTATTGACATGAATATGAAAATTTCATGTAGTCGTCCGCATATATGTAATACATAAAAAATAAATATCCAAATCTGAACAAATAATACCAATGTTGTGTTACTGAAGGACATTGTGTGATCCTTGTCCGCATTGAGGAAAATCAAAAGCCAATTGCCAACGAGGACTCCTCTGCCCAGATGTTGAGGGTGTAGTGAACATTGTCATGCCCATCTCTAGACTAGTATCACCATCTGTGAAACATAATGACTAAATAAGAACATGCACCATTGACATGTTTACATACCACTTAAATGTGACACTTGTGTACCAACCTTTATTAGATGCAACAGATCCCGTGGTAAGGACATATGGTTCCGGTACTTGGTCCAATTGCCTCTTTCCCTTCCACCTCCTAGGAGTCTCCGAGGGGAACTCAAAGGTGCCAGGATGCATAATATCATGAAAGATATCAGTACTAGTAGTCTACCTATGTTGCTTCTGAATACAACTACGCTCCCTACTTCTACTGAACCAAGGCCACATGCGAACGATGCTTGTACCAACTGGATCAATATGGGGACCGAAATCAATTGCCATGGCACTAGAAATGTCAAGATCAACCATGAACCTCTCCACACAACCTACAAATGCCATTATTTTTCGTGTGATTGTGGTATCGTTCGTAACACCATCTTCAACTTTGTGTTCACTTCGTTCCATGTCATGATGTCAGCATCCTCTATATGTGCTTCTACACTAGAAATGGTATTGGCAACCGTCCAAGGTGTTGGGTGTTCATTAACATTCCTAGATATCGGAGTTGACATAGGAATAGGTTTTGCACGAAACAAAATCTTAGAGTGAAGTGCAGATCTTTTAAATCAGCATACATCAACATTGACGAACCAAACAAGTTGAGTTGCATGACATCCACTTACCCGACAAACGTGAATCATTGAATGAGTTGTCGACCATTGAAACAACCTTCAAAGAATGCTTGCATGTGTTTCCTTGCAAACTACACGTACAATCAGATACGTACAAGTGATCACCGCATTTTGTAACCATGTACTAATTAGAAGAGGACTGAATTTTCACCTAGTATGAACCAGGTGTCGTGTCATCTGGAACAAAATCAGCATCAGGAATTTCCTTTGCCCTCTCCATGATACTTCGTAAATGTGATAACCTATAATTTCTAATGAATCCATAATGCTGCAACAATCACTTTTTCTTGTAGTATGGTTCCACTTTATAGGTAAGCTTGTGATACAGATTTTCCATCCTCCTTGTGCACATCTTCTTATTGTCTCTTAGGTGCAATGCCTTCAATTTTCAATGGTATGATTCGATGGTGTTATTTGTGTCCTAGTTAGCATGAGGGAAATTCCTAAAGTTTTTTGCCCACATCGCTACCCCCCCAACAAAAAAAATGTATGATGTCAACTAACAAACAAATGTAATAATTATAGCGATGAAAAAGTTAACAAGTCAATGAAGGCAAATCAATGGTACCACAAAACTCGCCAATACGGCCATCTCAACACCATGTGTTGTACATGTACTCTAGAAAACATTGCTGATCACTACATTCAACAAAGAAAGTGTGCACTTGCTGAATAGTGCACTCTTCACTTTCATGCATTGCCATCATTATCTGCCCTAAACGATGAAAAATGTCCATTGCTCTTTCCCTTGTTGCATACTTGTAGACATTCTTCAACCATGCTCGACGAACGTACTAGATACAAAGTATTACACGACATTAAAAAATGGTCTTGTTTCGAAGTCAATGATTACTTGTACTTGATCAATATACAAAAAAAGGTAGAGCAACATATCTTACTATTTGATTTGAAGAAGACTAACACTTGAAACATGCATGTACTGTATCGCTTGAATCTTTGCACTCACATCAACTTTGATAAATGCATTGATCCTCCAATCAGGGCTCTTTTCCTTTTCTCATCTCTACAACTCAACCAACCACACCACAATGTCCTCAATCTTGTTCCTCGATGTCACTGCCCATGCAACAGGTACCCTTGATTGCTGCTGATCAAACACAAACAACAAATACAATTGGTACTATTTTAAGAAACAACCATAGAAATTATTAGCATCTAGAAACACAATGGGCAACTTCAAAATATGAGTAAGACTCATTACAAGGTGTTTGAGGAGACTTGCCCCATATTTATTAGTTGCAAGTGTGGAATCCATTGAGATGATTGAGTCATGTGAGTGTCAACCATCATGTTGAGCATCCAAGACGTTTGTATTCCCATAATGAAAGGTGTGTCGAGACCTTGTGGCTGCTAGAAAAAAAAAATTACTCATTTTGATTTTTACATTTTAAGATGCTCGTGGCATCATTTGCATACTTTTGTGATCAAATGGAGTGGACCCTTTCCACCACGTTCATAAAATCTTTGCATGTTAGGAATAAATCTCTCTTCCTCAACATACTACCAAAAACGGGATCATCAAGGTGTCTGTCCATTATAGTGTCAACACTGACATCCATTGCCAACAAGCTCTCTATATATGCTTTGCATTTGTTAGACAGGTTTGGTGCAAATTGTGAGTGCAACTCGTTCTTGGTATCATGCACACCATGACATAATGCACCATTGTTGTCTACATGCAATGATTGCTTGTATGAGAAGATGACCACGTCTGGCCTAGCATATAACACCCTGACAATGAAGTGGCCATACAACCTCATTTTTTATGATACAGACGATCCCACTTCTGAGGCAATGACTTATTCCTATTGTCTTCTGGTCCATAAGAACACCAATACCTTAAAGATAAAAACTATCATATTATCAACAAGAGTCGACATGTGATTAAACATAGATAAAGCATAACAAAGAATGTGTTTACTAACCAACTCTACATCTTTCTAGTATGGCTTTTGTACACACTACTATTATCGTCTTTAGTGTGCCTCTTTCAGATAAATGTGGTTTCAACACCTTTGAGCAACGATTCCCCCTTAATGAATGCATCCAATCTAGCAAGTGGAATCACGACACAAAGGTCTTTCGTCGAATCATGATTGATGCAAATTGGGGTCCAACAAATATCCCTATAAGAGAAGTGATGTAAACCTTCACCACCATCTTGCACTTCCAATCCAAACATCTACTACCATTTTTCGGTGTATTGGCATCCTAGTTAAGTACATATAAGCCAATATCGCTGTATTACACACCAATTCCCTAACAATGGCAAGTACACAGGGCATACAAAGAGTTGGTACATTGTCAGAGTCATAGACATCATAACAATTGTAAAGAGCCAAATTTGGTTCGGTCAACGACAACTTACAACAGGGATGCACATACAATCAAAACCAAATCCTCTCAAAATAATATTGAAGTTTGATGTCGACATCATTGTGTTTGTGACTAATGCCAAACCATTGATATACAAATAATTCATGGAAAGTGTTTGAGTTGTTTGTAAATTTGGGGAGAAAGAACCATAGACAATTTAGTCAAAAAACCACAATTTTTTCCTGATTTATGCTTCTATGAGCATAACTCTGAATGAGAAAATTGGTATTGAGAATTTTGGTCAATGGGAATGTAAAATTCAGATGATACTGATGGAAAAAACCTATGGAGTAGAGTAGAATCAACACATTACATAGAGAAAGAGGTAAGGTGTTGTAATTAGATCTCCTATGACTGCATACAAAGATAAAGAGTAACTAGGAATGATGGGACAACAAATTTTTGCTTTGTTACCACCAATCCATAGTCTAATGATGTTTTTGCGATAACATATTATAACAAGGATTTGATTGCGTTTAAGTGGAAATTGATTATATGATATCTTATGAACAATAACAAGAAGTCCATGATAAAGTGAATGCGCACACATACTAATGAAAGAAATTTCTAAGTAATATGAGAATTGTAGTGATGAGTTGTATCAATTCATTTATTCTACAATTTTTTAACAGAAAATAATGGGTAGGATTTATGAACCACCAAGACTTGTGGCCGCATACAAAATTGATTTCTGAACCTTATTGAAATTGTCATAATATACCTATGTGTTATCTTGGACATATAAGGACGAGAACCTATTAAACATATAACCTACCATAAAACCATCTGAAAGTATGCTTTATGAAAACCTCTTGTATTGTTATGCACATCTAGACATGATAGTAAAACACACAAATTAAAGAAAATGAAATATGTTTAAATTGGTTGATTTTGATTTTGAGCATTTAATATTAACTTCAATTCCATCCAAAGACATATCCAAATATAGATATTAACAATCGCTATAAAAAAATGTTATAATCATTATTCAGCTGTTGTTGCTCAAATATCATGAGTATATACATATATATTAAACATGCATAAATATTACAGACAATCGACAATACCATCAATCACAGCCACGACTAGTTCTATTGATCATGATAAGCATTTGTAATTTTATACTAAAATTCATTTTATTGACTTTTCTCAAAATTATAGATACTTGTTTGTGATGACCAGAACAAACCGTGGCTTTGATTTTTTGGAAAAGCCAATAACACAAGTTTTCTAACCCCTAATTTAGCGGCCTCTTGCACGGACTGGTCATGGCTAAAAAATGCAGTTATAAAACTCGCGTTATTGACTTTTCCAACAATTACAGATCATTGAGCATGATGATCATAACAAGTCATGACTTTTATTTTTGGGAAAATAAATAACACGACTTTTATAACCCCTTTTTGGGGTCAGTTTCATTGCATCAATACTCAAAAAGCTTAGTGTTATACACATGATAAGAGTACTCTGCAACTATTTGGTTGCAACTAAACTGGCTCCAAAATGACATGTCAACACCAAAAAGTCAATAATACAAAAAATTTCAAAAATCAGAAATCATTTATCATGATTAACAAATTTTGCTGCGGCTTTGACTTTTCATTTTTTTTTGGGAAAGTCAATAACATGAGTTTTATAACCCCCTTTTGCAACCAACTATTCTAGCTCCAAAAACTCATGAATTGCATATAACACAAATGTTATACGCACGTTATTGAATGTTGGTTTTCGTATAACATGAAAGTAGGTATTACAGAAATATGGATCTCTCTATGAATCATCTGTCGTTAGGAGGTAGTAATCTCATAGAGAGTGGGCCGCAATTGCAGACAAATTCAACATAGAAAGCCAAATAGTATCATCTAATTCACCCGATCTTCTATAATAAATAGTGAGCAAGAAAAATGTAAACATTAGAATGATACCCAGTTTTGGAACTAGTGAAAAAGCGTGCATAAATACAAAGTTTTTTTTTGATCGACCCACTTGCCCAATAAATGCATAAACAGGCTTGTTTTAACATTTTTCCCTTATGGTTTTTTATTGAAAGTTCATAGTGGAGAGTATTCAAGCAAATAAGAGCCTGAACAGATCTAATTTTAACGTACCTACCAAGTTCCACAGGCACCAAACCCTCACCTGCCTTGTTGCCGCCGCTTGTATAATGCGCATTTAGCCTTCTTCAAACCCTCTGCAACATATGGAAGCTAATTTCATTCATTTTTTTCTAGATTTCAAAAATGAAAATGTCAAAAGAAAATCATGTGAACAAGTCTTTTAACATACCTGGCAAGTTTCATAGGGACCAAACCCTCACCCACGCTATTGTTGTTGGTCTTATAATGCACGTTTTACCTTCCCAGATATTTGCTCAATTCTTGTTTTTTTGTTTCTTGCCTTCCAAGTTAATATTTGCATATTATTGACCACAACATATGAGCGGATAAACTTAAAATGCATCATTATTGACCTAACTAAGTTAAAGATACCCAACCCTACGTGTTACTGTACAATAAAATATAGTGAGAGAAAGTTGTCTCCCACTACTTTCTCACCCGCCCAACCAAGCCTTATGCAGTCTGCAACTTGGAGGTTTTCAAATGACTGATTGCATGTTATATGCACCCCAAAATCCGATGGCATGACGTGCGGTCTGGATGTCCTTTCTGATGAGTCCATGTCATCAGAGCCTTGGCCTATGTGATGTCCCATCCTATCCACAATGTCCCACCCTATCCACCTCGTCATTGCCCGTGCGTGGGATCACCTCCAACTGGGCATGGGTATGCATGTATGTTATGCATGCCTTCGGTACAACACTAATGTTTTGGAGCCAAAATAGTTGCGTCCTTATTTAGAATTGTATGTATTTTTAATTACATGTATAAGTTATCTATTAAGATTGTATAAGATAACTTGATAATTCCAATTGCATTTTTAATTCAGATGTGAATTGAGTTAATTATTAAGAATAGTATTGTATTTTTATGTTGAAGGAATTTCTTATATAAGATGCAAGATCTGATGTTTAAAATCAATGGTTGACGATTGATAAGGACAATGCAAGACATTTCAAAAGATGTTAGCGGTCAATAGATTGGTACTAGATCATGAATAATAAATGCAAAGAAAAGTGAGGTCTTCCTTTATCACAATTCGATGTAAATTAGAAGTGCAGAATCAAAGTTAGTATTGCTTGACATACCATATCTCTATGACAAAGTAAATATTGTCAAACAAGATACTATTTGCTAAAAAGTACAGGTGTGAACTTAAATGCTCAATTATATTAAATATTTATTAGTTAACTCTTGTTATGCTGGTAATTTTAGCATACATCTTAGACATGTAACTATCTATATCTATGAGTCATTGATTTATAAAATAATGCTTTGTTGGCAATTATTGAGAATTTGGTAGGCTTATATGAGAAGAATTACATGTTATGCAGATTTAAATATGGAAAGGTTCACAATAAATCATATATAAACTTGGCTTTCAGTTTGATTGCTTAAAGATCCAAAGCTTTGTAAGCTAGAGAACAAACCATTTACCCAAATGCTTCAAATGCATGTATAAATGGAACATAAATACTGCTTTATCTCATTTTCTAAAACTTTTCTTTCAAATGTGTATGTGTTAGATTTATGGGGAGAAATCAATAATTTTGTTAACATACTATTCAATTAGATCTTAGAACAAAATATTTTAATCTCCTCTCCATCACATCTTCAATCATATCTCATAGCACCTATCAACAAGTCAATTACATTAGGATTTGCACTAATTTATGAAATTGAATAATTATTGTAAATAGCTTGGAATCAAAATCTATCATTGCAGCTTTCTCCAATGATATTGACAAAAATGTTCTTGGTGCTCATTGAGAATTGAGTTTAGAAAATATAATGTTATTTTCTTTTTTGAGTTAGCCAAAAAAATGCTGGATATAAGACATAAAGCTTGAAAAATGTACCTTAATTTCTCTTACAATATGAAATATTTATTTGGATGCTAGTAAATAGATGCCAAAAATGAAATTGAAAGACGTAGGAAGTTAATTGTTTATGTGTTGCATTAATTTCTATTTTTGACTGATTCACCCTCCCTTCTTAGCCCTTCCTTGGGTTCAACAAAAGGGAGGGAGAGAGAGAAAGAGGGGGAGGTGTAGATAGATAGACAAGGTGGGTAGGGAGTGAGGGAGGGAGTGATGGGGATGGATAGAGGGTGGAGATAAAGGAAGGGAGATAGATAGGTCTAGAGGGAGATAGATACATTGAGAGAAAGCATGAGGGAAAAACATAGATAGAGGGAGAGAGACAAAGAGATGGGGAGACAAAGGTATCTTAAAAGATATGGATATACATAGATAGAGAGGAGTGAGAGGGAGATAGAAAAATAGAGTAGGAAAGATAGAGAGAATAAGAAGAAAAATAGAGAAAAACCACGGTGAGCACCTAAGTCTTTCAGTTTCATTTCTAGCATATGTTTACTTCAGAAAAAGTCGACTTCACGAGTTTCAGAACATACAAAGTAAACAATTTGGACTTAGAAAATAAAAGGTTGATCCTAATTTTCAGGAGGCAATTTAGAAAAAGTTGACTTCATCTCATAGAAAGGCACTTGTGATATCATCTAAGATCCTAAATTTGGCCTGGGTGCAGCTCAATAGTTGTGTCTTCTTTGCTAAATGGTGTAGCAAGAGTTGCCCCATGGATCGGATCATGGAATGGTGGATCAACAACGTTAATAGTTGGGTAATCATCAAACCCATTTCTCATGGATTTTTTATCGTAGAATGTGTGGATGAATTACTAAAGAGGGAAATCCTTTACATGGAACCTCTATTTTATAAAAGATTTAGCTTTTATTTTCTTAATTGGGAGCCAAATATCAATATGGAAAAACATGTGATAAGGAAATTACCTAGGTGGGTTAAATTGAAAAATGTGCCTTTTGAATATTGGGGCATGAATTCTCTAAGTAGATTCAAGGAGGAATTGGGCTCTTTCAAAGGGGTAGATAAGGATTTTTTTAATTTTTTTTTTGACAAAGAAGGCTCCAAGTCTAAAATTTATGTTGTCCTAGATGCAAAACTTAAAACCCTAGATAATTTGGATTTTGGAAATTATCACTGAAAAGGGAAAATGGTTCCAAAAAGTAAAATTGGGCTCTAATCCTCTATGTATGAAGTAATGCCAAATGAATTGCAATTAATGATCTAAAATGGAGTGAATAGGATACACAAGATCAATTGAGATAATAATTGGTGATACATGTGCACATCTTAGTTCAATTGGTGCCTAACCATAATGGGCCACATGAGTTCTCATATTATATGTGTAAATCTTCTTTGTGGCACACACTTCCAAGTTGGCACACATAATATAATTCTTGCACTAGTTTGTGTATAAGAATTCATGTATTTTTAATGAATAAGTGTGTCAAATTCTTTAGATCAATAATATAAATACGCATAAGAACTTATGTTAGAGTTCACAGGTAATAAAAACTTTAGCTAATTGGACTTGAGAGTGTATTACTATATAATAGAAAGTTTTAGGATGATAAAATATTAGAGGCCTTAAAAGAGGATAAATACTAATATACTTTTGGACTACAATTACAAGTGGTCAAGAAACCAATATAATATTTAGGTAGGGGAAAAAATCTTGAGATAGTAAAAGTTGAGGAGCACAAGAGATAATCGACAAGCCTCATCAGTTATCTCTATCTAGATTTGAAGTGGAGGAGATACTAGTTTCATTGTGAAAGGATTAATACAAGATTTAATAATGCTCATATATGAATGTGAATAAATGGGATATTCTAAGGGGAAACAAGACACTTCTTCAAGAAACTCACCCCAAATCCAAGTTAGATTTAGCTCTTGTAGTAATGAAGAATCTTGAATGTGTATTTGTCCCTATTTTTGGTAGCTAGTTGGATAGACTTACTGTATATTTATATTGATAGGAAGAACCAAGCAATGCCACCAAAAATTTACATCATCTCCAAATTCTTAATGGTTTAAAATTTATGTTAGAAAGTGAAAATTATTTTAAAAATGTTCATCTCAGTGTCAAAGTTGGAAAAAAGTGGGAACCATTATTATGAGTTCACCCTAATGCAACACGTATACAATTATTTATGACTACAAGAAGGTACACAAAAATGAATGGATGTTGGATATCTCCTGCATCGCCTTGCACTCATTTTTATTCATTTTCAATCATTGATTTGTGCATGTTGCTAGTCCATTTCAAATAAGAGATGCCTTCTGCATAATGAAAATCATATTGTTATTCATGTTGTTTATCATATGTCAATAATTATTTTTAGTTTTGTGGACATTAAATTTTATACATTTATTCAATCAAAATTTATTAAGTATGTAAAATCTGTCAAATTACAATATTTTTCTATCATACAAAGTTGTTCTTCTATAATGTGTGGGAAATGATTAAAAGTAGTTGAAAAGAGTTTATCCTCTTTCAAGAGTTTAAATAGTAGTTGCATTGTGGAGAGGTGTAATGAATGTATGCTTGAGATTTAATACATGTTAAGTGGATTATTTATAATTTCAATGAAGAAATTCCTATTAATTATTATTGGGCAAATGTGTTTGAATAAAAATGTGCGACAATAAAAATTAGGTAGTTGTTGAATTATATCCATTTCAAAAATTGATAATATTCATTTGTCAATTTTTATTAACACATATTTAATAAAGAATATCCATGTTTTAGTAATATGGGAGATATAGTTAATTAAGTGAATAATAATCAAATAAGTACTCTATACTTATCTTACAAGAAGAAAATGGTTTGCACATGTGTGAAGGGTAGGGAAGACTTCAAATTAATCCATAGTCTCTTTTCAAACATTCCACCTTTTGCCACAAAGGCAAATAGGATCCCACTTGGCAAGAAGGAACCAAGAGGGAGGGCAAAGCATGACAACCAAAGAGCCACATGGAAATCCTGTCCAAAAAAAAAAATAGGTTGGTAATCTGATCATGAGTTTCAGAATAGAGCAAGTAAGAAATTTGGACTCAGAAAACAAAAGGAGGGACTTAGGTCTAGAAGGCTCATGGAAAAAAAGGTTGATCCCAAGTTTAAAGAGGCAATTCAGAAAAAGTCAACATCAAATCATAGCAAGGCATTTGTGATATAATCTCTGATCCTAAATTTGGCATAGGTGCACCTCAACAATTGCATCATGTTTTCCAAATGGTATAGAAGGATTTGCCGAATGGATCGGATCATGGAATGATGGATCAACAACTTTAATGGCTGGGTAAGCATCAAACCCATTTCTCATGGCTATTTCATCATAGAATGTGTGGATGAATTCCTAAAGAGGGAAATCCTTTACACTAAACCTTTATTTTATTAAGGATTTATCTTTTTTTCTTAATTGGGAGCCAAATTTCAATATGGAAAAATATGTGATAAGGAAAATACCTATGTTGGTTAAATTGAAAAATTCGCCTTTTGAATATTGGGGTATGGACACTCTATTGGCATTATGGATGAATTGATTATGTGTTACATTGATGTCAACACTAGCTGTTATGGTTGGTTACTGACAGACAGGTTTTGGTTACCGTTAGAAGATCTAGTGTTACCGGTAGAAGAGGCTATTTGTTGGACACTTCCGACATGTTTGGATCTATGGAATGTGATTGGTTACATGTGGTACGTGCTTCTGGAGCATGTCTTGGTCAGTTGGTAATAACTTGGTAGTCAGATGCTATCATACAATCTGGTAAACCCTTAATGACATTGGTTTAAGGCTCGACCGATAAATTTTTCACTGAGGAATCTTGACAGGATGCATAATTGGTGTTGGTGCAACTTCTAGATGGATTTCAGGATGCTGAAGATGTTCTTTGGTCCTGCTTCAACTGCTTGAAGGAATGGGTTTGGCATGGTGGACCCAAAATAGGTGCAACGCCTATTTAGGTTATGGACTAGTATCATGATAACATGTACTCTACACATTATCATAATGTTCCAGGATGATCTATGGATTGGTTATTACTGTTTTGGTCTTTAGCGAACATGGCATATCATTGTAATATGGGTTTATGTAATGATCTTATTTTAATATATTTTAGGTGGACGACCTAATTGGTTTAGGCCTTAGGGTTTGTATAAAATTATGTAATATCTCATTGTAGATCATGGTATGGGAATGGAATAAGTGTTCGTGGTCTTTGAATGCAATATCACATGCAAAGGAGATTTGGTCGATCATAGGTGATCGAATTCGGATTAAGGAAGAGGTCAAAGGCCTCTGGTATTGAGCTTAATCAGAACTATAATCAGGCATGGTAGATGCTATTTCTAGCAGTTCTTTATTCTAGATTATTGTTGATTTATCTTGAGATGGTTGTAGCCACTATGTAGTTAGTGAGACTCTTTTATAATTAGAAGTACGCTCTAGGAAGTGTGCCTTCCTACATGTGCATGCCCCTTAGTGTATCACCTACTTTCTGTAGAAGTATCATCTCACTATGGGTAGGCTTCCCATCGTGGTTTTTCCCTTTCCAAGTTTTCCATGTACAAATCATGGTGTTATGTGGTATGGTTTCTTTGCATTGATTATCTGTTTAATTGTTAAGTTGTATTGTTTACCAGCATTTGTTCCTACCGACATCTGTATGTGCTTTACCAGTACTTGATCTGTCTAAAGGTTATTAAGTTGATTAAAAGTTATAATATGTTAACAACTGATTCACCCCCCCCCCAAAAAAAACCTCTTAGTTGTTCACCAATTATCCTAACAATTGGTATCAAAGCTTTGGTCCTCTTTTACAGAAGCTTAACCGCTTGAGGTAGATCCTATGGAAGCTAACACTTTTAATCCATCGACAACTATTTTCAGAAGAGAAATCCCTAAGCTTAATGGAACAAATAATAGAATATGGAAAATTTGAATGGAGACTCATCTTAAATGTCTTGGCAAGGATATTTGGGAGATCACTGAGAAAGGATATACACCTTATGATCTGGCATCTGGCAATCCTGCTCCTATAGACTTGGATAAGAATATTGAGAATGATTGCAGAGATAGACAAGCCCTCTTATGTGCACTTACTATGTGTGTGAAAAGTGGACTAAGGATCTGTATCTGGAATACACAACACTTCAATTAAGTCATTACATGTATGGTTAGATAGATATAAGAATGAATAGGAAAACCATAAAAATTCGACCCATTGCCTTCTAAAAGATCTCAGATTTGTACAAGCAATCCAGTGACTAGACTACACCAAGACAAAGGATTTTAATCTATATGAGCATCATACTAAGCTAGATGGATGCAAGATTAATCTAACAATATTTAAGCAATAAATGAGATAAATGATCTAAATATGTATGCAATATTCTCAATGAACCTAGAGCAAAAATAGTATAATAACAATATATTCTCTAGGATCTTTGAATGAGAAATGAAGGCTCGAATTTATAGAAAATTCAGAAAGAAACCAAAGGTTGAGATCAAATGATGATGAGTGGTCAAGATTTTCCAAAAGGAAGCACAATCTGGGTGAATTGATGTGAATGGATGCTTTTCTCAGTTTTAAAGGAAATTGAACTAAAATTAAGATAAAATCAGAAAAAACTGATTTATTCTCTATTTCATTCAATTTTAATATTCAATTGTTTTAATTTCTTTCTCTGAGATTATTTATCAATTTTTAATTTGTTTTTCAAGATTATCTCCAATTGATTTCTTTTCTCAAATTCTTAATTCAGTTTTGGTCAATTGATTCCATTTTTGATTTATTTCCTTTTTTTAAAGATTTGTGGTAAATTAATTAATTTAATTAAATATGCTAGGATATTTAATTAAATAAATAAGATAATTGTTTAAAATGATTTACTTGGAATGATCAATTAATTAAATAAATATTTAATTAATATTGGTTGATTAATTTGCCATGTGACATTTGATGATTTTAGGAATTAATTGTGTGCTCAAGATTTATTTAATTACCTTTGGTTAGGACCTTGGTGATGTTGTCCAGATTAGGGGCCCATGGTTTAGATGACCAATTTAAGGGTATTACATTTTCCCCTCTTTGAATTAATGTGCGAGCAACGCTTTGTTCAAAGAATAGTTGATGTCTAGGAGATACCAGTTTCGAACTTGATTGATCACGAACTAGATGAAAGCGAGGTGTTTAGGTTGATTCAAAGCGACAAAGTTGAATGAAGTCTGATTAAAATGATACCATTCCTGAACTTGATTGAACTTAGGAACGATAGAGAACAAAAGATACCAAAGTTGAACTTGATTGATCTAGACACAACGAGTGATGATAAAAATTGATCTTGAACTTGATTGATCAAGATACGATGAGCAAAGATAAACTATCTAGCTTGAGCCAAAGTGATGAATACTGAACACCTGCTTAGATTGAGTGTGATCAAAGAAACTCTTTAAACCCTTGATTGAGTTTAAATGAATAATTAGCTTGATGAAAAGCGATGAAACTTATTAACGTTAAGAGATTGATTCAGATGAAGACAAATATCAGCTTGATGAAAAGCGATGAAACTGATATGCAGACTTGGATAAGAACTTTAACATACATCTTAGGCATGTAACTATCTATATCTATGAGTCATTGATTTATAAAATGATGCTTTGATGGCAATTATTGAGAATTTGGTAGGCTTATATGAGGAGAATTACATGTTATGCAGATTTAAATATGGAAAGGTTCACAATAAATCATATATAAACTTGGCTTTTAGTTTGATTGCTTAAAGATCCAAAGCTTTGTAAGCTAGAGAACAAACCATTTTCCCAAATGTTTCAAACGCATGTATAAATGGAACATAAATACTACTTTATCTCATTTTTTAAAACTTTTCTTTCAAATGTGTACGTGTTAGATTTATGTGGAGAAATCAATAATTTTATTAACATACTATTCAATTAGATCCTAGAACAAAATATTTTAATCTCCTCTCCGTCACATCTTCAATCGTATCTCATAGCACCTATCAACAAGTCAATTACATTAGGATTTGCACTAATTTATGAAACTAAATAATTATTGTAAATAGCTTGGAATCTTGGATAAAAATCTATCATTACAGCTTTCTCCAATGATATTGACAAAAATATTCTTGGTGCTCATTAAGAATCGAGTTTAGAAAATATAATTTTATTTTCTTTTTGAGTTAGCCAAAAAAATGTTGGAATAAGACATAAAGCTTGAAAAATGTACCTTAACTTCTCTTACAATATGAAATATTTATTTGGATGCTAGTAAATAGATGCTAGAAATGAAATTGAAAGACTTAGGAAGTTAATTGTTTATGTGTTGCATTAATTTCTATTTTCGACTGATTCGCCTCCCCTTCTTAGTCCTTCCTTGGGTTCAACAAAAGGAAGGGAGAGAGAGAAAGAGGGGGAGGTATAGATAGATAGACAAGGTGGGTAGGGAGTGAGGGAGGGAGTGATGGGGATGGATAGAGGGTGGAGATATAGGGAAGGATATAGATAGGTCTAGAGGGAGATAGATACATAGAGAGAAAGAATGAGGGAAAAACATAGATAGAGGGAGAGAGACAAAGAGATGAGGAGAGAAAGGTATCTTGAAAGATATGGATAGAAATAGATAGAGAGGAGTGAGAGGGAGATATAAATATAGAGTAGGAAAGATGGAGGTAATAAGAAGAAAAATAGGGAAAAACCATGTTGAGCACCTAAGTCCTTTGGTTTCATTTCTAGCATATGTTTACTTCAGAAAAAGTCGACTTCACGAGTTTTAGAACATAGAAAGTAAACAATTTGGACTCAAAAAATAAAATGTTGATCCCAAGTTTTAGGAGTCAATTAAGAAAAATTCAACTTCATCTCATAGCAAGGCACTTGTAATATCATCTAAGATCCTAAATTTGGCCTGGGTGCAACTCAATAGTTGTGTCTTCTTTGCCAAATGGTGTAGTAGGAGTTGCCCCATGGATCGGATCATGGAATGGTGGATCAACAACGTTAATAGTTGGGTAATCATCAAACCCATTTCTCATGGATTTTTCATCATAGAATGTTTGGATGAATTACTAAAGAGGGAAATCCTTTACATGGAACCTCTATTTTATGAAAGATTTAGCTTTTATTTTCTTAATTGGGAGCTGAATATCAATATGGAAAAACATGTGATAAGTAAAATACCTAGGTGGGTTAAATTGAAAATATGCCCTTTGAATATTGGGGCATGAATTCTCTAAGTAGATTCAGGGAGGAATTGGGCTCTTTCAAAGGGGTAGATGAGGATTTTTTTAATTTTTTTTGACAAAGGATGCTCCAAGGCTAAAATTTATGTTGTCCTAGATGCAAAACTTAAAACCCTAGATAATTTGGATTTTGGAAATTATCACTGAAAAGAGAAAATGGTTTCAAAAGGTAAAATTGGACTCTAATCCTCTATGTATGGAGTAATGCCAAATGAATTGCAATTAATGATCTGAAATGCAGCGAATAGGATACACAAGATCAATTGAGATAATAATTGGTGATACATGTGCACATCTTAGTTTAGTTGGTGCCTAACCATAATGAGCCACATGAGTTCTCATATTATATGTGTAAATCTTCTTTGTGGCACACACTTCTAACTTGACACACATAATATAATTCTTGCACTAGTTTGTGTATAGGAATTCATGTGTTTTTAATAAATAAGTGTGTCAAATTCTATAAATCAATAATATAAATACGTATAAGAACTTATGTTAGAGTTCACAGGTAATAAAAACTTTAGCTAACTGGACTTGAGAGTGTATTACTATATAATAGAAATTTTTAGGATGATAAAATATTCGAGGCCTTAAAAGAGGATAAATAAAAAATACTAATATACTTTTGGACTACAAATACAAGTGGTCAAGAAACCAATATAATATTTAGGTAGGGGAAAAAATCTTCAGATAGTAAAAGTTGAGGAGCACCAGAGATAAGAGACAAGCCTCATCAATTATCTCTATCTAGATTTGAAGTGGAGGAGACACTAGTTTCATTGTGAAAGGATTAATACAAGATTTAATAATGCTCATAGAGGAGTGTGAATAAATGGGATATTCTAAGGGGAAACAAGAAACTTCTTCAAGAAAATCACCTCACATCCAAGGTAGATTTAGCTCTTGTAGTAATGAAGAATCTTGAATGTGTATTTGTCCCTATTTTTGGAAGCTAGTTGGATAGACTTACTGTATATTTATATTGATAGGAAGAACCAAGCAATGTCACCAAAAATTTACATCATCTCCAAATACTTAATGGTTTAAAAGTTATGTCAGAAAGTGAAAATTATTTTAAAAATGTTAATCTTAGTGTCAATGTTGCCAAAAAAGTGGGAACCATTATTATGAGTTCACCCTAATGCAACACGTGTATAGTTATTTATGACTACAAGAAGGTACACAAAAATGAATGGATGGTGGATATCTCTTGCATCATCTTGCATTCATTTTTATTCATTTTGAATCATTGATTTGTGCATGTAGGTAGTCCATTTCAAATAAGAGATGCCTTCTGCATAATGAAAATCATATTGTATTTTTATTCATGTTGTTTATCATATGTCAATAATTATTTTTGGTTTTGTGGACATTAAATTTTATACATTTATTCAATCAAAATTCATTATGTAAACTCTGTCATACAAAGTTGTTCTTCTATAATGTGTGGGCAATGATAAAAACTAGTCGAAAAGAGTTTATCCTCTTTCAAGAGTTTAAATATTAGTTGTATTGTGGAGAGGTGTAATGGATGTATGCTTGAGATTTAGTACATGTTAAGTGGATTATTTATAATTCCAATGAATAAATTCTTGTTATTTATTATTAGAGAAATGGGTTTGAATAAAAATGTGCGACAATAAAAATTAGGTAGTTGTTGAATTATATCCATTTCAAAAATTGATAATATTCTTTTGACAATTTTTATTAACGCACATTTGATAAACAATATCCATGTTTTAGTAATATGGGAGATATAGTTAATTAAATGAATAGTAATGAAATAAGTACTCTATACTTATCTTACAAGAAGAAAATGGTTTGCACATGTGTGAAGGGCAGGGAAGATTGTGAATTAATCCATAGTCTCTTTTCAAACATTCAACCTTTTTCCATGAAGGCAAATAGGATCCCACTTGGCAAGAAGGCACCAAGAGGGATAGAAAAGCATGACAACCAAATAGCCACATCGAAATCCTATCCAAAAACAAAAATGGGTTGGCAATTTGATCACGAGTTTCAAAATAGAGAAGTAAAAAATTTGGACTCAGAAAACAAAAGAAGGGACTTAGGTCTAGAAGGCTCATGGAACAAAAGGTTGATCCCAAGTTTCAAGAGGCAATTCAAAAAAAGTCAACATCAAATCATAGCAAGGCATTTGTGATATCATCTATGATCCTAAATTTGGCATAGGTGCACCTCAACAATTGCACCCTCTTTGCCAAATGGTATAGCAGGATTTGCCCAATGGTTCAGATCATGGAATGATGGATCAACAATTTTAATGGCTGGGTAAGCCTGAAACCCATTTCTCATGGCTTTTCATCATAGAATGTGTGCATGAATTCCTAAAGAGGGAAATTCTTTACACTAAACCTTTTTTTTATTAAGGATTTATCTTTTTTTTTCTTAATTGGGAGCCAAATTTCAATATGGAAAAATATGTGATAAGGAAAATACCTAGGTTGGTTAAATTGAAAAATTCGCCTTTTGAATATTGGGGTATGGACACTCTATTGGAATTATGGATGAATAGATTATATGTTGCATTGATGTTTTGTCATTGATGTCAGCACTAGCTGTTATGGTTGGTTACTGATAGACAGGTTTTAATTACCAATAGAAGATCTAGTGTTACCGGTAGAAGAGACTATCTATTGGACACTTCCGACATGTTTGGATCTATGGAATGTGATTGGTTACATGTGGTACGTGCTTGTGGAGTATGTCTTGGTCATTTGGTATTAACTTGGTAATCGGATGTTATCATACACTATGGTAAACCCTTACTAACATTGGTTTAAGGCTCTACTAGCAAAGCTTTCACTGAGGAATCTTGACAGGATGCGTAATTGGTGTTTGTGCAGCTTCTAGATGGATTTTAGGATGTTGAAGATGTTCTTTAGTCATGCTTCAACTTCTTGAAGACATTGGTTTGGCGCAGTGGACCAAGAATAGGTCTAGTGTCTATTTAGTTTATGGACCGGTATCATGATAACGTGTACTCTACACATTACTGGGATGTTTCAGGATGATCCATGGATTGGTTATTGTTGTTTTGGTCTTTAGCCAACATGGCATATCATTGTAATATGGGTTTATGTAATGATATTATTGTAATATCTTTTAGGTGGCCGACCTAATTAGTTTAGGCCTTAGGGTTTGTATAAAATTATGTAATATCTCATTGTAGATCATGATATGGGAATGGAATAAGTGTTTGTGGTCTTGGACTTCAATATCACATGCAAAGGAGATTTGGTCGATCATAGGTGATCGAATTGGGATTAAGGAAGAGGTCAAAGGCCTCCGATATTGAGCTTAATTGAGACTGTAATCAGGCATGGTAGATGCTATTTCTAGTAGTTCTTTATTTAGGATTTTTTTCCATTTATCTTGAGATGGTTGTAGCCACTATGTAGTCAGTGAGACTCTTTTGTAATGATCAGTACTCTCTAGGCAGTGTGCCTTCTTGCATGTCCAGGCCCCTCATTGTATCACCTACTTTCTGCAGAAGTATCATCTGACTGTGGGTAGGCTTCCCACCATGGTTTTTCCCTTTCCAGGTTTTCCACGTACAAATCATGGTGTTATGTGGTATGGTTTCTTTGCATTGATTATCTGTTTAATTGTTAAGTTATATTTTTTACTGGTATCTGTTCCTACCAACATCTGTATGTGTTTTATCGATACTTGATCTGTCTAAAGGTTATTAAGTGGATTAAAAGTTATAATATGTTAACAAGTGATTCAACCCCCCCACCTCTCAGTTGTTCACCAGTTATCCTAACAATTGGTATCAAATCTTTGGTCCTCTTTTGCAGAAGCTTAACCGCTTGAGGTAGATCCTATGGAAGCTAACACTTTTAATCCATTGGCAACTATTTTTAGAAGAGAAATCCCTTAGCTTGATGGAACAAATAATGGAATATGGAAAATTTGAATGGAGACTCATCTTAGATGTCTTGGCAAGGATATTTGGGAGATCACTAAGAAAGGATATACACCTTATGATCTGGCATCTGGCAATCTGGGTCCTACAGACTTGGATAAGAATATTAAGAATGATTGCAGAGCTAGAGAAGCCCTCATGTGTGCACTTATTGATCAACGGATCATGGGATTAACTGATAAATCATCGGCTAAGGTTATGTGGGATATATTGCAAACTCTGAATGAAGGTGATCCTACTGTCAAAATTTCTAAACTTGATGGTTACCGGGTAAGATATAAAAACTTAAAGATGGAAGATAATGAAAGAATTGTTTGTTTATGGAAAGAGTAAATGAGATTGTTATGGGA
The DNA here is from genome assembly GCF_030272615.1 of Cryptomeria japonica. Taxonomy (NCBI): domain Eukaryota; kingdom Viridiplantae; phylum Streptophyta; class Pinopsida; order Cupressales; family Cupressaceae; genus Cryptomeria; species Cryptomeria japonica. Next base: position 615,212,393 of record NC_081406.1, on the reverse strand, counting down.
ATTCAATGTTGTGGAGGATTTAAAAGTGAAGATGAAATAGTTTCCAAAGTCTTGGGAGCCCTTCCACTATCTTACAAGATCAAGGAAACTACAATTAATGAGTTGAGAACAATGGCTAACTCTTTAGTTAACAGAGACATTCTGATTGGGAAATTATCTTCTTTTGAGCTTGAAGAATTTGGATCTTCTGGAGCTGTAAAGTTTGAACTTGCTTTTCATGCATCATCATCATCATCTACCAGCAAAAGTTATTGGAAAGTTTTATATGCCAAAGAATTGGAAGACACGAGGAAAGAAGATGAAGAATTTGAGCAACTTGAAGCCTTATTTGCTAGAATAGTACCTAAAAGTCCAACAGGAAGTAAGTATGAAGGAAAAGCACCTTTTAAATGTTTTGCATGTAATAAGATTGGTCATTTTACATCTAGATGTCCTAAAAGGAATGCAAGATTTGAGGAAAGAATTAAATTTTTTTTTAAGCCTAATCAAAACAGATATAGATTTAAGAAAAGTAAACGATGGTACATACCAGATGAGGAAGGAGTAACTGATGACTCTGTGTAAGGAAATCAAAGTGCGGAAAATGCTCTCCTAACACCAATTCTAAGGGGAATTAAGCAAGTATGTCTTTAAATTATTTTGCAGAACATTAAGATATACACAGACTAATGAAAAAATAATCACATAGAAAACACAATAGAGAGTTAACACCATATTTACATGGGAAAACCTTTACGGGTAAAAAACTCTCCACCAAAGAGGGACTACTTTATTCACAGTTAATAGAAGGTTACAATAAAGTTATAGATCCTCTTTACAGACATTTACTCTCAGAATCTATATTCGGATCATAGTCATCACCTATGTAGAACACTCAGGCTTCCAACAAACAGGACTCCACACCATACATCACTCAATAACCTCTCTCACTTAGTTACATATCTGGAAATATATATATCAGCCATCGATTACAACATATTAGTTAAGCATAACCGTTATGGAGTCCAACGGTCTGTCAATCAATAACATCCATCCACCTAACAAACATCTAGCTACTCTAATTACATCTTCCATGTCAACCATTCAACTGTCAGTTTGCACCAATCGGTTAGACACCTAACTGCCCGCATCGGTTTGTATTCATGAGAAAACAATTATCCCATATGCACCAGGAAGTTGGGTTGGTTCATATTAATATACACCAACAAGACCATCTTCAGTGTCCAAGTGTTTCACCTTGTGGACTTTGGTTCGAATGCACACCCGTAGTTACTCTCTACTCCATTGGCCTTCGGAAAGACCACAAATGCATTACTCCAATCTCCCAATGAACTAGTAGATGACTCCACTAATGCATCTCCAAACAGGTTGGCTCCATTGGGTTATCAAGATAGCCTTTAACAGGTAGACATGATCTTTCGATGACACCACAGTGACTCGATCTGGCCATCGGCATAGCTTCCATCTTGTCAACCCGATCATCGAAGGTGACCTCATTGGGTATCGGTGTAGCAAACAACTAGTTCTCCCAATCTCCAATGATACCCCTTTCCTCTTTCTATGCTCCGGCATGTGGCACCACCTGATGAGCTTCAGGGTCCCTGCCTTGCCACCTTAGCACGGCCTCACTAATTGCCTGGAATGAAACTCTTCTTTGTCGCTGGGTCACGATGGATATTCTAACGACAAGTTTCCCATCATGACCTAGCGACCACTATTGGATCAACCTTGATCTGCTCGACCGTTATCTCACGTGGGACACTCACTTATGCCACGTGTCACATCCTGATTGGCTCTGGAGTCCCTACCCTGCGACCTTAGCATGACCTCACTAACCGCTTGTAATGAAGCTCTTCTTTGTCACTTGGTTGTGATGGATATTCTAACAAGTAGTTTCCCATCGCTACCTAGCGACCACTATTAGATCAACCTTGATTTGCATGGTCTTTAACTCGCTTCTTTTTGCACGTTCTTTGTCATCAAGCCATAGGGAATAAATTTTGATCATCTTCCCATCACGATATAGCAACAACCATTGGATCATCATAGACTTTCTCACCTGTTAACTGATCGCAAGAAGAAGATTCCATCAGCCCATCAACAAGAGTTACACTGACAGCTATTCCATTGAGATAGGTTACTTTGATCAATCTGAACACAAGTCAAGTTAATTCGAGGAACATTTCCAACACTTTGGAGATGAATTGACATAAGACTCTACTAGTGGATCCGACAATGGAAAAGAATGGGTGTTCTATGCTTCAAAGGAAGATGAAACAAAACTGGCTATCAAAAATGAAGAAAAGGCCCTGGCAGCAAAAGTTAAAGATAAGGATGAATGGGTAATTGATAGTGGATGCTCACATCATATGACTAGAGATAAAGGGAAATTTATGTCCCTACAAGAATACAATGGCAGTCAAGTCATATTTGGAGATGACAAAGCATGTATGATCAGAGGTAGAGGTATTATTTCTCTGGATGGTAAGCATAATAGTGATAATATCTATTATGTAGAAGGTTTAAAGCACAATCTTTTGTGTTTTGGTCAATTGGTGGACAAGGGTTTCCAACATTAGTTTAAAGATAGAAAATACAAAATCATTAACAAGACTGGTTTGGAGATTACAACTGATATTCAAACTGGAGGTAATATCTTTCACTTGAACACTGGTAATAAGACATGTTTGATTGCTCATATTGATGAGAGTTGGTTACGGCATAAGAGGTTGTGTCATGTTAATTTTGATTGTATTGTTAAGATCAGTTCAACTAAGGTAGTTAGAGATATACCTAAGATTATGAAGCCTCATAATCTGGTATGTAAGGAATGTCAATTGAGAAAGCAAGTTAGAAGTTCTTTTAAGAGAATACATGATAAATCTAATGATGTACTTGATTTGATTCACACTGACTTATGTGGTCTAGCAAGGACTAGAAACTTTCAAGGTGATAGGTATTTCATGTTGATTATTGATGACTATTCTAGAATGATGTGGGTGACTTTTCTAAGGGAAAAGTTTGAAGCCTTTGAAAAATTCAAGATCTTTAAAGAAAAGGTTGAAACAGAAACTGGATTCAAAATCAAATGTCTAAGATCAGATCATGGTGGTGAGTTCACTTCTCATGAATTTAATAGTTATTATGAGACAAATGGAATCCAGAGACAGTTATTTGTACCTCAGATTCCTCAACAGAATGGAGTAGTGGAAAGAAAGAACATAACCATTTTGGATGCAACAAGATTTATGATGATGGAAGCCAAATTTCTTGACATGTAGTGGAGAGAAGCAGCGAGTACAACAATCTACACATTCAATAGAGTTCACATCAAAGGTGAAACCGGTAAGACCCCTTATGAATTATGGTTTGGACATACACCTACTATTAAATATTTCAGTTTTTTTGGAAGTAAATGCTATATCAAAAGAGATGATTCAATTGGAAAGTTTGATCCTAGATGTGATGAAGGGATATTTCTTGGTTATTCAATTCAAAGCAAAGCATATAGATGTTATAACAAAAGATTGCAGAAAATTGTGGAAAGTGCTAATGTTAGAGTGATGAGCAGTACAAAAATCATTCTATATCATATGATAGGGAACCGAAAGTGGAAATGATCATAACCGAACCGATAATGCCTCATCCGGTATAGGAAGCTGAGACAATTACACCAACACAATCAGAAAATTCAACTGTGACTGATGATTAGAGCAGTGAACCCAAAGTTTAGAAGACACCAAGGTATGTAAGATTAAATCATTCTGAAGATCAAATTATTGGAGATAGGAATAAGGGAGTTATGACAAGAAGAAAACTGGCAAATGAAGAGGTATGCCTTATTTCTCAAATTGAACTGGCAACTGTTATTGAAGCTTGTAAGGATAAACATTGGTTAAAGGCTATGGAAGATGAATTAGACCAGATAGAGAAAAATGAGACTTGGTCTTTAGTTCCCAGACCTAAAAACAAGAATGTTATTGGAACTAAATGGGTTTTTAGGAATAAACTGAATGAGGATGATCAAGTTGTAAGAAGCAAGGCTAGATTGGTTTGTAAAGGATATTCTCAAATGGAAGGAATTGATTATGGTGAGACATTTGCACCTGTAGCTAGAATTGAAGCTGTTAGACTATTTCTTGCCTATGCAGCTTATAAGAACTATAAGGTTTATCAAATGGACGTTAAATGTGCATTTTTGAATGGTGAACTTG